>NC_060075.1:25421439-25724469 GCF_922984935.1 Meles meles | reverse complement strand
CCTTGCTGCTACTACCAGTGAGGAAATAACATAAGCCATAGATTTAACAGTTAAAACTGGTTTAAAATTCCAATGACTATAACCGTGAGCAAATTAATTAATTCTACTCAATAAGCCTCGATGTTCCCATTTATAAAATGTTGATAATAGTACCAGTTTTGCTGGGTTGCTGATAAGATTTGAACAATGGATTCATTTGAAATATGGATTCATTTGAAATGTTTAAGGAGTGAACTGTTTTTGGTTTTTTTTATTTTTTTATTTTAAATAAATCGAATTTTAAAAATAAAGTGGTTCTAGATATTGGAACTTCTATTTTGGAAAATCGTGTGCCCCTATATCCACAAGGAAAATTCCTCTCCAATCCCATGAGGAATTATAGAGAGTAAAATTCTAGTCTCCTTCTCCATCTTCATTAAAAAAAGTTTAATAAATGTCATTGTATTTTTTATAACATTTTTCTTTATTTAAGACAGTTATGTCTGAGGGTTGCTGGAGGGGAGGGGAATGGAAGGATGGGGAAACAGGGTGATGGACATTGGGGAGGGTATGTGTTGTAATGAACATTGGGTGTTACATGTTCATAAGACTGATGAATCACAAATCTGTACCCCTGAAACAAATAATACATTATATGTTAATTAATTAAAATTAAGAAAAATAAAAACAGAAAACAAAGACTGAACCAGTAAAAAAAAAAATTTTTTAAAGACAGCTTTGTGCCATTTATACCCCTATATTATATCAGTTTTCTTCTAAAACTATAGTAGCTTGCGTGGCCAGCATCCATGATCCTCTGTCCCTATTACACAGCAGCCATGTAGAGGTATTGATCTGTCATGAGCTCCTGGGATTCCCATCTCAGCCCTCCTTGGCATAATAGACTGGTTCAGGAAGAAACAAGTTGAGTTGCTCTAATTAAAGCCCTGGACTTTTCAACAATTCGAGGAAGAGAGATTCTGCTTCTAGATGTTAACAGGAATCAAACACGGGATAAAGCAAAAACATGGAGGAAAACCTATGCAAGAGAAGAAGAGAAATAATTTTTAATACATGGTTGGTAAACATTTTAAACCAGCGCATAACATGGAATTGAGGCAATAGACTTCAAGTTATTTAATTATATTTATGTTATTCAGCATTTATGCTATTTCTTTTTTTTTTAATTTATCTATTTTTTCAGCGTAACAGTATTCATTGTTTTTGCACAATACCCAGTGCTCCATGCAATACGTGCCCTCCCTATTACCCACCACCTGTTCCCCCAACATCCCACCCCCGCCCCTTCAATATGCTATTTCTTAATTTTTAGGTTTAAAAAAAGGTTCTGAAATGCATATTTTGTCTCTACTTTTTTTTTAAATTGTTTCCTTGAGGTTGTTTCACAGGCGTAGAATTATTGGACCAAACCACATGAGCGCGTGTGGAGTCCTGTAACATTACATCTTCCACAGTACTTCCCAAAACTGTTGTGATCATTTACTCTCCTTCTCTTTACTGATGTGTGAGGAAGCTTGTTACTCTGCATTTTGTCCACAATTAAGAGTTACTGTTAAAATTGGTTTTCCAAAATTGATAGGCAAGATGTTCCCAAATCAAATAATGGTTTGTGTTTCCTTAAGTGTTGATTAGTTGAAAATATTTTCAATATTTTTAATAATCATGGTGTTCTTCCTTCCTTATGAAGAGTATTTTCTAGATTTTAGAACAGGCTTTTAATATAATGATTAAATTAAAGATGAAAGAATCCTCTCGTGTGCGCTCTCTCTCCCCCTCTCTCAAATAAATAAAAATATTTTATAAATACACGTATTGCATGGAGCACTGGGTGTTGTGCAAAAACAATGAATACTGTTATGCTAAAAAAGTAAATAAAATGGAAAAAAAATTTTATAAATAAATAAACACATACATATATAAAAATTTTTATACATATATAAAAAATACTGGGTTTTATGTTTTCACAGGACAATTGTGATCTTCTTTGTAAAGCACAAAGTACTCTAACAATACTAGTTTTTTTTATATTACTATGACCACTAATATTAATTATAGTAATGATAATGTTATGGTGCTAGAACAGTTGCTAAACAACATTACAATAAACAATAAAAAAACCTGAGACTGAAACCTTCTAGTCAAATACCTCACAGAATGTAAAGGGAAAAGAAATTATCTGAAAAATAATGAACTGATGCAAATGAACTATGTAAATATATAAATATCCAAATGAGTTAAGAGATAATCATAGTTGAATAAGCATTTAGTCTAATATTGCATATTATGCATGCTTTGAGTCTTGAAAAAGTAGCCAAAGAATAAATTTCAAGATATTTGAGAACATTTTAATATTGAAACATTAAATCTTTATTCTCTCTGAAAATATGCATGGTAATCATAAAATCATATTTTATTTTCTCTGCCAAATCCCACCTATGACCGTAAAATACCCACTCCTATCTATAATCAAATGTAACAGAATTTAAATATTCTCTTCACTTTTAAGAATGTCATGTGAGAAACTTAGTCATTCCCTTAAAATAAATTTAATGGAATATAGGTCTAATTCTAAAATTGTTATTTCTGGATTTCATGAGGAAGCTCTCTCTAACTCACTCTCACTCTTGCCCTTGCTCTTTCTCTTCTAAAAAGACTGTTTATAAGAGAATTTAAATTGCATGAATTCGTATCTGCCAAAATCCCCACAGTGGAGAGATGGGAGATTTCTGGCAGGATAGAGAGTAGAGATTCTGAGAAGGCAGGGTACTGAAGCGCATTCTTGTTAGTGTTAATTATTGTGCATGGATTGTTGATCTCAAAACTGAAGAGACAGGAAACCTGCTTGGAGCTAGTTAGGACTATAATTTCAATGGTTATTTTCAAAAGATCTCTTTACTCTATTTGGACTGCTACCCGAGTTCCCACTCTACACCACAGGTTAGCACACTGAGTTGTCCTTCATTTGTTTGAAGGGGAGAATGAGAGATTTAGCTGCTCATAGAACTTGTCATATATGCTCTGAAAGACCTTAGGTTTTTTTTTTAGTTATTCCATGATGCATAAGAGGCCCATATGTTATGAACAAGAACACACTGGAAACTCAAAGAAGATCAAAATATTCCACATTTTGCACCCTTGTTCTAAAGATAACATTTCCCTTGAGGAGGTTTACAAACCTGAAGTGATTGGGATGGAGCCAGACCAATTCTAATTAGCAACATAAACTTCTGTTAAGGTTTTATTTAATAAAGTGTTTCTAATTCTTCATATGATGCATTTCCTGGGTAACATTAAGAAGAAAGCTTTAAGGAATTCACTGTTTTCTGATTTTGACCAATTAAGTGAATAAATAGTTTACACACATGAGTCCAAATTATAGTATATATTTATAAAAAAAAATAAATTTTGCTTGCTTAGCATCAGTTTAATCATATACCAATAATAACCATAAATAACCATAAACTACAGATTTGCTTTTTCTTTATATAGGCAGTATGAGCGTTAAGCATATGTATTATGACTCCAAAATAAATGTGCATCATCATGTGATGAGAAAAGTTTGTTGGAAAGAGAACAGTAACAGGAAAGAATACCAAAGAAAGTTAGTCTAGCTTAATTTACCAAGTCTATAGCAAATGACCAGTGGTAAGTAAATACATGCAGGAGAGAGTAGAGAAGAAAACTGTCACAAGAATATTGCTCAACTTGCATTCTGAGAAGTGAAACACGATCATATTTTTTCTAATTTTTAATAACTTCACTCAAAACGCATGATAAACTTCACACATATGGGGCAGTGTATATGTGGTTGGGTTTTTTTCTCCTAAGCATCTTATGTAGTTGATATTTCTAAAATATTTTTGAAATAAACTTTTGAAATAAAATTTATTATAAAAATACTACTAATTCTATGATAACATCTTCTGCTCATTTTGTCAAGAAGTATGCACCTACCAAACAAAAGCAGAGACACAGAGAATTATTATGAGGTTAAATTACTCACCTTAAAAATCATCCCTTTGGAGGCTCATGCGTGGCTCTGGCAGTTGAGCACGGACTCTTGATTTCAGTTCAGGTCATGATCTCAGGGTTGTGAGATCCAGCCCCATGTCAGGCTCCCTTGCTGGATGTGGAACCTACATAAGATTCTCTCTCTCTCTGCCTCTCCCACCCCCTTCCCCCTCTAAAAAAGAAGGAAGGAAGGAAGGAAGGGGGAGAAGAAGGAGGGGAGGAGGGAGAGAGGGAAAGGAAGGGAGGGAAAGAAAATACAATATAATTACAATGAATTACCAGAGGGAAGATAATCTTTAGAGGTAATTCTTGGCTCTGGAATTTTAAGTGTATTATTTAAAATAAATCCCCAGCCGAGTTGATCATTAAAATTAAAAATATATCTAAATTTAATCTCATATTACATGTGATCTTATTTCTTCACTAGAGTAATAGCAGAAAAATGTATTTTCTATTTTTTATTCAATGCAAATACCAACTCTCTTAGAACATTGTAAGATGTTTAAAACATTAAACATGTATTGTCATCCTATCTTTAATAATTCTGAATGTCAAAATCTAAAAATATGTAGCTATTTTTTTCCTGCCTAAGAAATTTATAAATGACTGCTTAATCCCAGTTGACAGAAAAATTGCTAGACTTATTTAATCTAATAATTTTGTAAATACTGTATTTTAGCTGTATCACTTTTCCATTTTTTTTTATATTTATTTTTATTTGTTTATTTACAGCATAACAGTGTTCATTGTTTTGGCATCACACTCAGTGCTCCATGCAGTACGTGCCCTCCCTATTACCCACCACCTGGTTCAACCTCCCACCCCCCCCCCCACCCCCCTGCCGCCCCTTCATAACCCTCTGGTTGTTTTTCAGAGTCCATAGTCTCTCATGGTTCATCTCCCCTTCCAGTTTCCCTCAACTCCCTCTCCTCTCCATCTCCCCATGTCCTCCATGTTATTTGTTATGCTCCACAAATAAGTGAAACCATATGATACTTGACTCTCTCTGCTTGACTTATTTCGCTCAGCATAATTCCTTCCAGTCCCGTCCATGTTGCTACAAAAGTTGGGTATTCGTCCTTTCTGATGGAGGCATAATACTCCATTGTGTATATGTACCACATCTTCCTTATCCATTCATCCGTTGAAGGGCATCTTGGTTCTTTCCACAGTTTGGCGACCGTAGCCATTGCTGCAATAAACATTGGGGTACAAATGGCCCTTCTTTTCACTACATCTGTATCTTTGGGGTAAATACCCAGCAGTGCAATTGCAGGGTCATAGGGAAGCTCTATTCTTAATTTCTTCAGGAATCTCCACACTGTTCTCCAAAGTGGCTGCACCAACTTGCATTCCCACCAACAGTGGAAGAGGGTTCCCCTTTCTCCACATCCTCTCCAACACACGTTGTTTCCTGTCTTGCTAATTTTGGCCATTCTAACTGGTGTTAGGTGGTATCTCAATGTGGTTTTAATTTGAATCTCCCTGATGGCTAGTGATGATGAACATTTTTTCATGTGTCTGATAGCCATTTGTATGTCTTCATTGGAGAAGTGTCTGTTCATATCTTCTGCCCATTTGTTGATATGATTATCTGTTTTGTGTGTGTTGAGTTTGAGAAGTTCTTTATAGATCCTGGGTATCAACCTTTTGTCTATACTGTCATTTGCAAATATCTTCTCCCATTCCGTGGGTTGCCTCTTTGTTTTGTTGACTGTTTCCTTTGCTGTGCAGAAGCTTTTGATCTTGATGAAGTCCCAAAAGTTCATTTTCGCTTTTGTTTCCTTGGCCTTTGGAGACATATCTTGAAAGAAGTTGCTGTGGCTGATATCGAAGAGGTTACTGCCTATGTTCTCCTCTAGGATTCTGATAGATTCCTGTCTCACGTTGAGGTCTTTTATCCATTTTGAGTTTATCTTTGTGTACGGTGTAAGAGAATGGTCGAGTTTCATTCTTCTACATATCGCTGTCCAGTTTTCCCAGCACCATTTATTGAAGAGACTGTCTTTTTTCCATTGAATATTTTTTCCTGTTTTGTCGAAGATTATTTGACCATAGAGTTGAGGGTCCATATCTGGGCTCTCCACTCTGTTCCACTGGTCTATGTGTCTGTTTTTATGCCAGTACCACGCTGTCTTGGTGATCACAGCTTTGTAGTAAAGCTTGAAATCGGGTAACGTGATGCCGCCAGTTTTGTTTTTGTTTTTCAACATTTCCTTAGCAATTCGGGGTCTCTTCTGGCTCCATACAAATTTTAGGATTATTTGCTCCAGCTCTTTGAAAAATATCGGTGGAATTTTGATCGGAATGGCATTAAAAGTATAGATTGCTCTAGGCAGTATAGACATTTTAACAATGTTTATTCTTCCAATCCAAGAGCATGGAACAGTCTTCCATCTTTTTGTGTCTTCTTCAATTTCTTTCATGAGTGTTCTGTAGTTCCTCGAGTACAGGTCCTTTACTTCTTTGGTTAGGTTTGTGCCCAGGTATCTTATGGTTCTTGGTGCTATAGTAAATGGAATCGATTCTCTAATTTCCCTTTCTGTATTTTCATTGTTGGTGTATAAAAAAGCCACTGATTTCTGTACATTGACTTTGTATCCTGCCACGTTACTGAATTGCTGTATGAGTTCTAGTAGTTTGAGGGTGGAGTCTTTGGGGTTTTCCATATAAAGAATCATGTCATCTGCAAAGAGAGAGAGTTTGACTTCTTCCTTGCCAATATGGATACCTTTTATTTCTCTTTGTTGTCTGATTGCCGTTGCTAGAACTTCTAATACTATGTTGAACAAGAGTGGTGAGAGTGGGCATCCTTGTCGTGTTCCTGATCTCAACGGGAAGGCTGCAAGCTTTTTCCCATTGAGGATGATATTTGCTCTGGGTCTTTCATAGATAGATTTTATGAAGTTCAGGAATGTTCCCTCTATCCCTATACTCTGAAGCGTTTTCATCAGGAACGGATGCTGGATTTTGTCAAATGCTTTTTCTGCATCAATTGAGAGGACCATGTGGTTCTTCTCTCTTCTCTTATTGATGTGTTCTATCACACTGATTGATTTGCGAATGTTGAACCAACCTTGCAACCCAGGGATGAATCCCACCTGGTCATGGTGGATAATCTTTTTAATGTGCTGCTGGATCCTGTTTGCTAGGATCTTGTTGAGAATCTTTGCATCCATATTCATCAGTGATATTGGTCTGAAATTCTCCTTTTTGGTAGGGTCTTTGCCTGGTTTGGGGATCAGGGTAATGCTGGCTTCATAAAAAGAGTCTGGAAGTTTTCCTTCTGCTTCAATTTTTTGGAACAGCTTCAGGAGAATTGGTGTTATTTCTTCTTTGAAAGTTTGGTAGAATTCCCCAGGGAATCCGTCAGGTCCTGGGCTCTTGTTTTTTGGGAGGTTTTTGATCACTGCTTCAATCTCATTACTAGATATCGGTCTATTCAGGTTGTCAATTTCTTCCTGGTTCAATTTTGGGAGTTTGTAGCTTTCCAGGAATGCATCCATTTCATCTAGGTTGCTTAGCTTATTGGCATATAACTGTTGGTAATAATTTCTGATGATTGTTTCTATTTCCTTGGTGTTAGTTGTGATCTCTCCCTTTTCATTCATCATTTTATTAATTTGGGCTTTCTCTCTTTTCTTTTGGATTAGTGTGGCCAATGGTTTATCGATCTTATTGATTCTTTCAAAAAACCAGCTTCTAGTTTCATTGATACGTTCTACTGTATCTCTCGTTTCTACCTCATTGATCTCTGCTCTAATCTTGATTATTTCCCTTCTTGCATGTGGAGTTGGTTTGATTTGTTGTTGATTCTCCAGTTCTTTAAGGTGTAGAGACAGCTGGTGTATTCTGGATTTTTCAATGTTTTTGAGGGAGGCTTGGATGGCTATGTATTTCCCCCTTAGAACCGCCTTTGCTGTATCCCAGAGGTTTTGGACCGAGGTGTCTTCATTCTCATTGGTTTCCATGAATTGTTTAAGTTCGTCTTTGATCTCCTGGTTGATCCAAGCATTCTTAAGCAAGGTGGTCTTTAGCTTCCAGGTGTTTGAGTTCCTTCTGAACTTTTCCTTGTGATTGAGCTCCAGTTTCAAAGCATTGTGATCGGAGAATATGCAGGGAATAATGTCAGTCTTTTGGTATCGGTTGAGTCCTGCTTTGTGACCCAGTATGTGGTCTATTCTGGAGAAGGTTCCATGTGCACTTGAGAAGAATGAGTATTCTGTTGTTTTAGGGTGGAATGTTCTATATACGTCGATGAGGTCCATCTGGTCCAATGTTTCATTCAATGCTCTTATTTCTTTATTAATTTTCTGCCTCGATGATCTGTCTATTTCTGAGAGAGGCGTATTAAGATCTCCTACTATTATTGTATTCATATCAATATGACTCTTTATCTTGATTAATAGTTTTCTTATGTAATTGGGTGCTCCCATATTGGGGGCATAGATATTCACAATTGTTAGATCGTCTTGTCGGATAGTCCCTTTAAGAATTATGTAGTGTCCTTCTGTATCTCTGACTACAGTCTTTAGTTTAAAATCTAATTTATCTGATATGAGAATCGCTACTCCGGCCTTCTTTTGAGGCCCATTGGCATGAAAGATGCTTCTCCATCCCTTCACTTTCAGTCTGGGTGTATCCTTAGGTTCAAAATGGGTCTCTTGTAGACAACATATGGATGGGTCCTGTCGTTTTATCCAATCTGCAACCCTGTGTCATTTTATGGGCGCATTTAGGCCATTCACATTGAGAGTGATTATTGAGAGATAGGTTTTTATTGACATCGTGTTGCCTTTGAAGTCTTTCTGTCTATAGATTGTTTCTATATTTCTGTTCAATGATATTCTTAGGATTTTTTCTCTTTTATAGGACCCCCCTTAATATTTCCTGCAGTGTCGGTTTGGTGGTTGCATAGTCTTTTAAGCCTTGCCGGTCTTGGAAACTCTTTATCTCTCCTTCCATTTTAAATGTCAGTCTTGCTGGATAGAGTATTCTTGGTTGCATGTTCTTCTCATTTAGTACTCTGAATATATTTTGCCAGCCCTTCCTGGCTTTCCAGGTCTCTGTGGAAAGGTCTGACGTTATTCTAATGGGCTTTCCTCTGTATGTAAGAAGCTTCTTTGTCCTAGCTGCTTTTAAGAGGGTCTCTCTTGAAACATAATTCCCCATTTTAACGATAAGGTGCCGTGAGTACTTTCGAGAATCTAAAATCTTGGGAGGAAATCTTTCTGCCTCTAGTACATGAACGTTGTTTCCATTCGTGAGATTGGGAAAATTTTCATAGACACTTCTTCCACTATATCTTCTAGACTTCTTTCTTTTTCTTCCTCTTCAGGGATTCCAATAATTCTGACGTTGGAACGTTTCATGGCATCGTTTATTTCCCTGATTCTGTTTTCGTGGCTTCTGAGCTGTTTGTTCCAGGCTTCCTCCTGATCCTTTCTCTCTATCTGTTTGTCCTCCAGATCACTAATTCTATCTTCTGTCTCAGTTACCCTAGCTTTTAGAGAATTTAGATTGGATTGGAACTCATTGAGAGCATTTTGAACATCATCCCTGGTGGCTTTCAGTTCTGCCCTAACATTGTGAACATCATCCCTGGTGGCTTTCAGTTCTGCCCTAATCAATTCTGTTTGGTCATCCATGGCTTTCTCCAACCTAGCTATTGCCTGGATAATTGTTAATCTGAATTCCTTTTCTGACATATTGTCTATGTCGATAGCCATTAGCTCTGTTGCAGAAGGCCCATCCTCTGTATTTTTCTTCTGTTGGGTATTCCTCCTCCTAGTCATTTTGGTAAGAGATGACTAAACAGATGCAGCTGGACTTATCGATTGTGGTGCAGTCAATGTTCACCCTGGAACGCTTCTGTGCAATCAGGATTTCCCACCCAAATGAGAGAAAAAAGAAAAGAAAAAGAAATAGAGAAGAAGAAAGAAAAAAAGGGGGGAAAGAAAAGAGGGGAAAAAAGGAAAAAAAAAAAGAAAAAAGAGAGAGAGAGAAATAGGAAAAAAAGGGAAGATAAAAGAGAAGGCTCAGCCCAAATGGCCACAAGGTAAGATTTGTGGAGTATACAAACAAAAACAGACAGACAAAAAGAGTGATAAAAGTATATGACAAGAGAAAAAAATATGTATATATAAGCAAAAAAAAGGGAAGAACCTCATCAGAAAGAACCCCAAGTATAAGGTTTATATATTATCAGGACAAACACAAATTCACAGAAACACTGACAGAAGGAAAAATTGGGAGAATGGTTATAGATTCTCAGTGTGGGTGAGGAAGGTTATTTTGATTCTTCCTGAAGGTATCTTGATGTTTTTGTTAAGGGACTCAACTTTCCTAAGTTACAGGGGGATTAGAAACTGGTTTGCCTATAGGGGTAGCATTGATTGGAGAAAGGGGATTACCTTGAAGTTTAACTCTATATGTATAGTAGAAAATAAAAATTAAAAAAGAATAAACTAGACTAAACTAAGTTAAAATTAAAAAAGAATTAAAAAAATAGAAAAACAAAAGAAAAACACGGGTGTATGTATCAAAAAGTTCAGGTTAGAAGGTTATTAAAGAATTTGATGTACTGGACATCTCGGTGTGATGGTAAATAGATTAGAAAATTATCTGTATGTATAAAAAAAAAAGAACCAGAATATTGGTAAAGAGTTAAAAATAAAAGTTGTATTTATGAAGTAGTGGTGATTGTTCTCTTGTAGTCTTTTTTTTTTTTTTTCTTCCTTCCTGGTTGGTTTTCTGGGGGAGGGGCCTGCCACGTGGGATTTCAGACAATGATGTTCCCTGAGTTAGGTCCTCCCACTCCCCTCAAGGGGGTGAGCTCTTTTTTTTTTTTTTCAGGAAACTGTTTTTTTCAGCCTTTTGTTCTCTGGGGGTTTTTATGTTCTTTCATCTGCTTTCTCTCGCCTTGACAGCTTTTGATGGTTTTTGGAGGTTTAGAGGAGAGCAAACAGCACCCCGACCTCCCTCTCAGAGAGAAGCCTCAGACTGTTTTGCAAAAGCTGCTGGCAGAGTCGTTTCTGAGTCACTGTCCCTGGGGATGCAGGAGCTCCTCATTGTACCCAAAACCAGGGCAGCGGTGGCTGTCTAGGCAGCTCCAGACTGCCGGAGATGTTCGGAGCAGAGATCGCACACTGAGATTTTCCCGCTGTTCCGGGCTGGGAATGTCTGGTTTTACGGCTGCCAGAGCTCCAGGCTAGCGCCTATGAGCACCTATCCCAAGGGAGGGTGTGGGACGCGCGCGTTTCAAGATTGCCATCTGGCCAGGCTCCCAGCCCCTCACGGGAGCCAGACCCCACTCGTTCTCCGGCGCGCTGGCGTTCAGGTGTACTGGCCGCTCAGGGACGGAGACCTGATTTCTCTGCCGCACTCTCTCTGGCTCCGCACCAGGGGAGGTTGTCCTGGGTCCGGGGACTTAGGTCCCTGACCCTAACTGCCCAGGTTCCCACTATTACCCCCGCGATCCTTTGCTGTTTGTTTTTTGAGTGCTTTCAACCAGACTCCAAGTTAATGCTGGTCCCCAGACGCAGAGCACTCTCGTGTTGGGGTGTTACTTTCCGATCGGTCACCTCTGGTGGCTCCCTCCCCCTTTTGTTTATCTTCCGATATCAGTCAGACGTTCCCAGTCTGCTTTACCTGCCACTGGCGTCTTCTGCTCCTGTAGAGATCCAGACGTGTATAATTCTGATCTCAGGCTGATTTCATGGGTGGTCGGAGTTCTTTGGTAGGTAATCAGCTCACTTTAGGGTACAGGTTGAAATGGTGCCTCCTCCTACTTCCCCGCCATCTTGACTCCCCCTCTCACTTTTCCATTTTAAATCCATGTATATAAAGAATTCAGAAAACTAAGAGGCTATTTTAATTATGTGGGAAAATCCTTGTGGCTTGTCTCTGTTGCAATTAAGAGAGGATTATTAAAACATTAAGTAAGTCATCATGCTCAGAATTCTTTTGTAAAAGTTGAAAGGAGAGGAAACTGGTTCTTATTCTTCTCTATCGTGTGTGTTCTGAATTCTTCTGTATCGTATTCTTCTGTATCGGTACTCTTAATTCAAAAAATATATCACAATTTTTTTTATAAACATATAATGTATTTTTATCCCCAGGGGTACAGGTCTGTGAATCGCCAGGTTTACACACTTCACAGCACTCACGATAGCACATACCCTCCCCAATGTCCATAACCCCCTCCCCCTCTCCCAACCCCACCTCCTCCCCAGCAACCCCCAGTTTGTTTTGTGAGATTAAGAGTCATTTATGGTTTGTCTCCCTCCCAATCCCATCTTGTTTCATTTATTCTTCTCCTATCCCCCTAACCCCCCATGTTGCTTCTCCATGTCCTCATATCAGGGAGATCATATGATAGTTGTCTTTCTCTGATTGACTTATTTCACTAAGCATGATACCCTCTAGTTCCATCCACGTCGTCGCAAATGGCAAGATTTCATTTCTTCTGATGGCTGCATAGTATTCCATTGTGTATATATACCACATCTTCTTTATCCATTCATCTGTTGATGGACATCTAGGTTCTTTCCATAGTTTGGCTATTGTAAAATTGGAGGGGGAGGCGAACCATAAGAGACTATGGACTCTGAAAAACAACCTGAGGGTTTTGAAGGGTCAGGGATGGGAGGTTGGGGGAACAGGTGGTGGGTAATAGGGAGGGCACGTTCTGCATCGAGCACTGGGTGTTGTGCAAAAACAATGAAAACTGTTACGCTGAAAAAATAAATTAAAGAGAAAAAAAAATTGGAAACTGATAGTCCATTTGAAGAAGAAAAAGCCAAAATATATATATATATATATATATCACATTAACTGTTAAATCTGCTATATGCTAAGTTAAAAAAATTTGTGTGTGTATACATTTATTCCATTTTATATAAATTCAAACATAATTGAATTATAAAGTGCATGTCAAGAGGCTTACCTACCAGCAATCTAAATTATCTTGTTTACTTGGTAACGCATACATGCACGTATACATCTACACTGGTATAAAATTCAGAATATCTTTCTGATTCCAGAATGTTAGAACTTTAAAGGTGAATTTACAAATGATTGTAATGTATAAGAGTGTATAAGAGAAAAATATTTCCAAATGTGTGACATTCTAAATCCATAATTTTTGAAAAAACTCAGGGATATATTTACCATAATTATTACAGAACAGAACAATAGAAATTAAAATGGATAAACTCATACACCAAATAATGATAATGAAATTATCTCAGACATAATTAATATCAAACTTTGGAGATAGTAATGTTGTTGTAGCTCAATCTGTGCTTAGTAATGAGAGAGAAAAGGAGCCTCTAACATTTGGAAACTGATGTGGCACTCACAGACAGACCTTGATGGTCTACTGATAAACATAGACAACTTTTTACAAAACATCAACATCAGACAAGGTACTCCATGAGCGTGATGGATTAAGACAAAAACAAGACCCCTCAGAAATCACATGTAAGCAGAGAAAAAAATTTTTTTAAAAATCATGAGCAGTGATACCACATAAAAGAACATATATTCTGTCTTGGCAAATATGAGTGCCAGCTGTTTCTTGAGCAATACAGCTTTAGCCTTGCTCTATTCTTTTCTCCTTCTAGAAAAGATTTATGAAGATAATCAGTCATAGAATAATTCCTGCTTCCTGACATCATCCATTTCAGAACACAGCCCCACTTCTTTAACCCCTCCCCTAAATCACTAACACAGGCTCAAATCTTATAGTATTCCCTTCTTAGCACTCTCTTTACTAAAACCTTTAATGATTTCCCTTGAAACGTGTTCTCTATCAATGCAGCAATTAGTAAGCACTACTCATTCAACAGGTAATTTTGGCTACCGGGTACTGACAGAGGAAAATCAACAAATAGACATTTTCATTTATCAATGATTATATCTGATATTAAGTTTATTATTTGTTAATGCTTTTTGCTATTTATCTTTCATAGTATATTTAAGGATGCTAAAAATATGAAAATATCCATAATACAACCTACTGTTTTGGGTTGAGAAGGGGTTGCATCATACTTATTCATATAGATTTGTTGAGCTCCATGCAAACAGGTTTAGGGTGTAAATGTATAAAATATATAAAGTCACACACTATAACTGGAGTTAGAAAAAACTAAATGGCTATTGCATATATATGGCACATCAACCCAAATAATTAGCATTATGAACAAATGTTTGGTAACTTAGAAGTTTCAGTAGAATCTCTGGAATCTATTAAAATTAATGAGATCATTCAAAATAATAAAGAGCAAACATTTAAACAAAAATCAACTTTCTCACATGTATCCAAGATATTAGATAATAGAACAATATTTCCATATCTAACAACAACAAATAAGTAGGAATAAGCTCAATCAGAAATATCTAGAACATATTTGATGGAAATTTAAAAATTTTACACCCATGTATTTATAAAGGTTGAATGAAGATATGTGTGTGGAAGTATTGTTAGTTCCTTTTGGATGATAGGAGCTACAGAATTCTAAAGACTATTTCTTGAACTTAATTAGTTCTAAAGCATTTTCTACAGTAAATACCAAGAACGTTTTTAAAGACAAGTTATGAAGAAACACTAAGGACTGCCTGAGATCAAAGTATAATATTAATCAACAAAATTTAGCATGATATTATAGCAAGAGGAGACATAACAGACCAGCAGAATAGAATGAAAACCTCAGTGATAGATCATGGTGTGCAAAAAAACTTAACAGAGTGTAGTAGACAGAAGAGTGTCCCCATTCCCCATTCCCAAAGATGTCTATGATGTCTGTGATAAACCTGTTACCTTAAATTGCAAAAGAGAATTTGCAGATGTGATTAGAATTATGGAATTTGAGAGGGAGAGATTATTCTGAATTATCCAAGAGGACTCAATCTAATTACATGAGTTTTAGAAGCAAAGTACCTTTCCTGGCTGTGGAGATAGAGAGAATCAAAGATAGAAGGATCAGATCAAAGAGACATGAGAAGATCTTGACTCACGGTTGTTGGCTTTGAAGATGGAGGAAAGAGGCCAGGAAACAAGAAATGTGGGCACCCTCTAGAAATGGAAAAGGCAAGGAAACAAATTATTCCTTGGAGAATCCAGAAATGAGTGCAGACTTGCAGATGCCTTGATATTAGCCTGATGAGACCTATGTTAGACTTGTGATTTACAGAATTGTAAGATACTAAGTGTGTGTTAATTTAACCCACTAAATGTGTGGTAAATTCTTTTAGCAGCTTTATAAATCTGTATAGCGAAAGAGCTATCCAATAAATGGCTCTAAGACAATGGGCTAAATTATTTTAAAAGAAGCAAAATTATAGATTTTCATCTCACACCTTAAAATGATAAAGTCCATATCAATAATGATTTGGAACAAAAAGAGAAACCACACTAATGAGAGGATAATGCAAGAGCCCATTCATTTCTTCGTAGGATAGACAGGTTCTTTTAAAGCACAACAGAGAGCACCTGGGTGGCTCAGTGGGTTAAAGCCTCTGCCTTCCGCTCAGGTCACGACCAAGTCCCACATCAGGCTCTCTGCTCAGCAGGGAGCCTGCTTCTCTGTCTCTCTCTGCCTGCCTCTCTACCTACTTGTGATCTCTGTCAAATAAATAAATAAAATCTTTAATTAAAAAAAAGCACAACAGAATTTGAAAAAGTGATAAAAGAATAAAATTGTAGTCCACAAAAGGCAGAATGACTGAACATGAAGAAACACTCTGAGGGATACTAAAAGGCAAAGAAAACAATAGGGGAAAATAACTTTTAAATAAGTATAACAAAGGGTTAGCCTCCTTAATAGGCAAAGAGCTTATATAAGTGAATAACATCAATATTCCCAATGTAACATGGTTAGAGCCATAAATAATGAATTTGAAAAAGAAGAAAAATATTATGAAAACAGTTAACCTTTATTGCTTGCCAATTCTGTTATTGTGAATTCATCTATTTGCTAAAATTTATAACCCTAAAATTGATTATTTGTGGCCCTTTAAAAGTTATTCATGGACACACAGAGCAGGGAAAATTTTAGTCACTGGATGCACACTTTCCCAGCTAAGATCAAACAAGATAATATTCTGCCTTCTTATTGCAGCTATCATACTATAAATGAGTTTCCTTTTTGTGGTCTATTTAGTGCCACAATTTTTAATATTTTTGTGCTTTTTGTTGGTGACTTTGCTATTTAAAATGCCCCCCAAACATAAAATGACTCCAAGTACCGAAACCTGTCTAGGTTTCTAATGCAAGAAGACTTTATATGCCTTATACAGAAAAAATACCTGTGGGGGGCTCCTGGGGGGCTCAGTCATTAAGCATCTGCCTTCGGCTCAGGTCATGATCCCAGGGTCCTGGGATCAAGCCCCACAGGGGCCTCCCTGCTCAGCAGGAAGCCTGTTTCTCCCTTTTCCACTCCCCCTGTTTATATTCTCTCTCTAGCTGTGTCTCTCTCTGTCAAATAAATAAATACAATCTTAAAAAAAAAGAAAAGAAAAAATATGGGTGTTAAATAAGCTTCATTCAGGCATGAATTGTAGTTTTATTGGCCATTTTCAGTTCAGTGTTAATGAATCAAATATATATATACATACATCTATATATTTACATATAAATATATATTTTTAAATGCCTTTAAACAGAAACATGCATTAAAAAGATTATATCATGGTTTGTTGATGAAAATATGTTGACTACAGGCTGTCAGGAACCTAATTCTGTATTTTCCCTGGGAGCAATGGTTCAGTATCCACTATTTCAGTGTTCACAACAACTTTATACAATTAACTATCATGAATAATGAGAATCAACTCTAACTAACACTATGGAAAATTTCCTTGCTGGAGGAAGGAAGGGAAAAAATGCAAGGAAAAAATGCAACTAATACAAGAAAATATATTTTTAAATATCAAAACGATGAGCTTATCTTTTCTTAAAACTCAATCTTAGTGAAAAAAGGTGGATAAGATGTGCCAACATATACTGTGTAGGACAGTGGAAATGGTAAAATCATTCCATTTAAAAAAATGCCCTTGGGGCGCCTGGGTGGCTCAGTTGGTAGAGCAACTGCCTTCAGCTCAGGTCATGATCCCGGACTTCCAGGATCGAGTCCGGCATCGGGCTCCCAGCTCCTTGGGGAGTCTGCTTCTCCCTCTGACCTTCTCCTCTCTCATGCTCTCTCTCATTCATTCTCTCTCAAATAAATAAATAAAGCCTTAAAAAATTTTTTTTAAAATGCCCTTAAAATCTTTATGCACCTTGATATACAAATCCTACTCCTAATAATTAATTCTAAGGATGCAAAGATGCAGATTTATATAGGCTTCTCTTTATTCCAACAATATTTATAAAAGTAAAATACTACAACTTAAAACACACTTCACGATAAGGCAGTATGGTACATCTTTATGTTATGAATTTTAGAGATTAATGGGAAATGTCTATCATATTAGAAAAGCAAAATATAAGACTATTTATTTAACATCTTTTTTTAACATCCAATTTTATAAGAAACAAGCATATGATGTATATACGTTACATATGCATGTTATATGTGTTTTATATATAACCTAAAAAAAGAAAATATTACAAATAATAATACTCTAAACATTAATAGTACTTATCCCTAATTGAAATGTCTATGCAAGGATTCTGTTTTCTTCTTTCCAAATGTCTTTATATTCTAAATTTTCTTCAATATGCATGTATTTTGGAGCACATTCCGTAAGACCTATCTAGTCCTTAATAAGCTGAAGAATCAGCTATCCTACCATCAATCTGGAGATTTATTAAACTCCTGTGACGGTTGCAGGGTGTATCACCACTCTGAATCTGTCACATTTTTTTGTTTTTTTCCGAACGCTGAAACATTGTAAATGATGGTATCTATGCTATTCTTCCCATTTAAATATGTTGGGTTAAATTCTAAACCTTAGACTATCTTTGTTATTTTAGTTGTTGGTTTTTGCCCATTTCTCTATTTTCAGTCTTTGGGAATCACTTTGATTTAGGTGTATATGCCGCATAGAATTGCTTTTGCTTTATAATCAACCTTGAAATTTGTTTCCCTTTTAATAGGCAAGTTTAAAACATACATTTACTACTGTTACTGGCAATGTTCTCATCACTGATGTTATTTGATGTTGTGTTTTCTGTTTAAGCTTTTGTTTTCCATAAATCTTCATACAGACAAGAAATTTTATATTTTGGCTTTAGTTTTTGCTTTATTGTAATATTTGAGTCCTTTCCTTTGAGACATATCTATGTCTTGCCAGTCACACACATTGTTATGGATTTAACCTGTCCTTTTCCTCTTTCCCCTCCTTCATATCCAGTTTAATCAATGGTATTATTTTTCTTCATGTTTATCTTTGTCCTGTTAATGTGCCTATATTTCTACAACTAGATTTGTGAGCTGTCACATGGGAGGCAATCAGTGAGATTATTTTCCTGACCACCATCTTGCCCCGACTCCATCCCCAAACCCCGCTGATACTATTTATACTATTTCTATACCTGCCAGATATATACCATCTACATTTTATCCATTTGCTCTTATGGGCACCTTTATTTTGTCTTAGCTTTGCTGTAAAACATATTTGAGCCTTTTGCTGAGGTTTCCCTCAGTGACTTCTTATTTGAAGTTTATCATCTTTTGTTTCCTAAAAGAGCTCATGCTAACAATAACCCATGAGGTCTTACATGTTCAAAACTCTTTGGTTCTGTCTTTCATGTTGTAAGGACTACTTGACTTGATATGAAATGCTTGGCTTGCACATGCTTTCCTTGAATTTAACCTAAGTGTTCTTGTCTGTTTTGATTGTTTATTGTTAAGTGTACAGAGAGATTCTGATCTATGTTGCCTACAGCTGTTATCACAGGCTGTGTATAGAAGATTTTAATTTAATAAATTTTATCCTCAAAATAAAGAACTATCTCTGATAGGAGTAAAGTCAGAAAGAAAAACTATGCCTCTGATAAGATAGATGCCCTAAAGCCTATGCTTCTCTGAGGAATACCTCCATACCAAGCTAACAAAACATACAATAGAAGCGTTCACAGGATGTTGACTAAAATCATGTTTGGTTCTTCTATAATTAGGTATTTAGCATGAAAAAGCTTTATCAAAGAATCTCAATTGAAAATTTGGCCATAAAGTATAAATTCTGGCTGATAGTATCTGTGAAATAGGTCTTTAAATACAATACACCAGCAACAAGTATTTCCTCTATAGCTGACAAGTTGTTGAATTACTTTTGTGGCAGCATACATTCCTATAAAAAAATTAAAGGTTTCTGTTAGGAACATCTGTTTATTCAGATAAATTGATAGGCCAGTTGACATCTACCCAAGAATTTTGAAAGAACTCAAGGGTAAAATTAGGAAACTACTGGCCAAAATGCACAAACTATAATTATAAACAACTACATTATTGGAGAGATAGAGAATTTTTTAATCAGATTTTTCATACAAGCAAGGAGTCATTGCCATCCTCTAAGGTAATGACTCCTTACTAATATCCCTTCTTCTAGATGGCATTCCTGTAATTGAGCCCAGATAAAGCACACTGGGTTCTAATCCTCAAATACCGTTTTGCATATCAATCCCTGGCTCAAAAACCCACTTACTAAATGAAAGTCAGATTCCTTAGTATTTAACTCCCTATTCAGTATGATACCAATCTATTCCTCCAGTTAAATCCCTCATCATTTTTCTCTTAGATTAGACCTCTTGGAAAGGTCTAATCATTGCCCATGGAGCATATAAAACACAGTTCTGTCTCTGTTTATATCCTTTCCTATTTCCTATTCCTAAATTACCCTTTTGGATTTCATACTATCTCCTCCCCTCTCTCTATGAATATCCATCATTTCATTGAATGGTCAATACAAATCTTAGAGCTTCTGTGAAACTTTGCCCAAGTTTCGCCATTCTTCCTTGAAATTCTGTAAGTCCTGTTGCAGTGGAGACAAGCAGATGCTAGATTTGGAAAAGAATTATTAAAAGTAGGGGATACTTAATAGTAGTAATTTTACAGTTTGTTCTTCTATTATTTAATCATTATTTAACTTTTATTACAATCAGTATTTACCGTGTACTAGAGAAAAGAATATTTACTGAGACAAGAAATCCCAGTGCTTAAGGTTCATTCACCTGAGATACACCTGAGTTCCTACTGCCTAATATCTTAGAAATGAGATCAAATATTTTATTTCATTTCACTTGCCAGACCAGGGGAAGTGCCTTTCCCTAGCTCCCACCTCTCACACAACCAGTCTTTGCCACATGTTTACAGAACCTGTAAATCCTCTTTTAGGGATTTGGCTTTTACAAACATTTGACACACCTGAGTTTCACATGTGCAAAATTATTGAGACAAGTCATTATAAAGGAGCTTACCTACTGAAAGCAGGGTTACAGGAAAATATATGAATGAACTGTTTTGAAGATATCAACCAGAATTTGAGCAATTCAGTCATTTGAGTTTTCTAGGACTTAGTCTCTACTTTCATTATGAGACTTGTGAACTCTGTAATAATCCACTTTAGCAATTTTGCATGATTCTATCATTCTGAGTAGCTTAAGACCATATACATATAGTTCCTTCCATTTATTCATATGTTAAATAATGACTAAACGGCAGCTAAACATACTCATAATTTATAGACCCGACCATAATTTACATGATATCTTTCTAGTGTCCATGTAATTTTGAGCCAGTTGCTTAGGCATACTGATGCTTGATTTTGTATATGTAAGTTGGGAAAATATACCTCTGCCAAAGAAGTAGTAATTTAGAAGATTAAATATATAAGATTCCTGCTGCAGTATTTGTGAACTAAATGAATGATAACCTCCTCCTCCTGTTCATCACCATAGTTATCATTACCCTCATCATAATCATAAACATTACTATCTATTTATATAATCAACATACATTTTTCTTTTTTCTTTTTTTAAAGATTTACTTATTTATTTGAGAGAGAGAGAGTGCATGCGAGTGGGGGAGGAGCAGAGAGAAGAATCTTTGGACAGTCTCCTGGCTGAGTGAGGAGCCCTGCACTGGGTTCAGTTCCATGACCCATGGGATCATGACCTAAGCCAAAACCAAGAGTGAGACAGTCAATGGACTGAGCCACCCAGGAACCCCACATTTTTATTTTTCTTACACATATCAAGAATGGTACTGGGTTAATAATGATATTAGTGGTTCAGATATGAATGAAATTATGCCCAAAAGTCAAATCCAAAATCACAAGTCAAAATATTGTTCTACTTAGGAAAGATAAACTGTATTTTGGAATGCCTGATCGACACACTAAGACTAAGATTAATTATTTAAAGAATTCACTCTCAGGCTCTAACTTTTCTTTGAGGATAAGGCCAAGAGCCTGGATCACCATTTTCCAAACTGTGTTTGAAGGGACTATAGTCACAAAGAATGTACTTAGGGAAAACAGCAGAATCCCATGATAAAATAAATTGGAAAATACTGCATTATATTTCCTTTGGAAATTCATAATACACAGTAGTAAATTAACATCTCTGAAAATTTTTCAGGAAAAAGTGGCTTAACCTTATTTATCCCCACAACATTAATAGAACATTTTGACATCCTTTGGAGCCAGTGTTATGTAAAGTTACCTAATTGTTACCCAATAAATGATAAGTTAAATAAATTAGACAAATACATATAAGAACTATATAAATTTTAAGACATTAGGTCACTAAAGAAGTTTTATAAATGTAAGCCATCATATCAGTGGACGTGTGTGTATGTGTATGTATATATGTACATTAAACTTGTAAATCAGTTATTTTTGAAAAGTGGGATGACTGGTGATATTATTTTTAAGACTTTTTTTAAAGAAGTAAAATAAAATGTTCTTTTCAGCAATTATAATTTTCTGCATTGAATAAACTTTTCATAAATAACCAGGAAAATCAACAAATATGCTATGAACTTATTCTAATTTATCTTATTGTCTGTTAAAATCTAATCTTAGTAATTATTATACAAATGCAAGTATGAGAGTTGTTAGGTAACACAATATGAGTTTTATGAATGAGTAACAATTATATAAATATTTAGTTTTTACATGATTAAAAATCGATGACTTTCATTGTCTATTATCAGTGATTTTTTAAGGACTCTCCACATTCTAGACACTATACAGTCTAAAGTCAACTTTAAGTATCAATCCATGGGTCTCAGGTAGTTACTAATTAACTACAGCTCTGGCTTAATAACATAGAATAAAGTTGCCAACTTAAATATGACACAACCATGAGGTATCCATATGATGATAAAACATACTGACTATACGATTACTGAAATTTAAGCACATTTGAGTTTCTTGTGTGCCGGAAAAAACAAAGAGGAAATCATTCATCTTTATATTAACTAAGATTTAACTCATTAAAAATCCATTTGATTCAATTTTATTTTCATTAGCCTTGTGGTATTATTTATTTTTAGTAGAGATTAAATAGAGCTGGTTATTTTTCCCTGGAAAAGAAAATTTACATCAACTTTGTGGTGCTTCAACATAAAAATAACAAAACACTAACTGTAATAAAAAAGATTTAAATGTAATCTATCTTTTTATATAGCTCAGTAAATCAAATGAGATGGACTGTATTGTCAGCAATTGATAGAAATTCACTCTCTATTCATAATCAACAATATTTATGGAGTGCCCATAATTTTGCATTTCCCAGAAGTGTATAGGACAATAGCAATGTTTATATTTATTTTCCTGTAATTCTTTCACATCTTCTTTCTTTAAGGCATGTAATCATTCTAGGAAGGATATGAGATTTTTCACAGCTGTTCAATTCAGCACTCACACACACAATACCTAGGAGCAAAATTCAATTTTTTTTTCCAAAATTCAGTTCTGTAACACTGGCATAAAAGTATGTCTTACGTATTTTAGATAATAAAGAATTTCGCACTGATATTCTCAGTCAGTGGGTGCTTCTTACCTCAGCAGCCTGTTAGCTCTTTTCATCACTGCCTCAAAACTGAAGGAAAATCAAAAGAAAAAAATAACACTCTGCTCCTCTGATAATACTTAGAATTGTCATTCATAGGGAAGGATATGTGAGAAAGTTGCCTTCTATTATTCTTCTTTTCTCCAGTACGTAAGATTAAGAGAGTGAGTGTGTATGTGTGTGTGCGTGTGCACGCGTGTGTTTCACCATCAGGGAAAGAAGTCAGGAGGCACCATTTCTACAACATAAGAATCAGAATCAATCTTCTTTGTGAAGGACTTGAACTTTGGACTAAAGTGTAAATCAACATTGAACAAAAATAATAGAAATCTAGGAAGTGAAGTAATTTTGCAAGACCACTTCCCTGCTCTAAATAAGTTTAAGTCCCACTGCCAAGAGAAATTTACTCCAGAGCATTTGTAGTACTATACAGATGAAGAGATGTCAGTTACTTTCCAGAAACCACAAAATTTCAGAAGAATAGAGCCAGAGAAAATTTTTAATTTATGAGAAGAATAAAAAGAGGGGCTCTGAAAAGAAACAAGCCAGTTAGATTTGCTGCTAGTTTTAGATAAGATATTATTTGTTTTTTCACTGTGGTAAGAACACTTAACATGAATTTACCATCTTAACAAATTTCTTTTCTTTAAACAAATTTTTAAGTGCACAATACAGTATTGTTAAATATACATACAGTGTTATACCACCAATCTTTAAAATTTTTTTTTTAAATATTTTATTTATTCGACAGAGAGAAATCACAACTAGGCAGAGAGGCAGGCAGAGAGAGAGGAGGAAGCAGGCTCTCCACGGAGCAGAGAGCCCGACGCGGGGCTCGATCCCAGGACACTGGGATCATGACCTGAGCCGAAAGCAGAGGCTTTAACCCACTGAGCCACCCAGGTGCCCCTGTACCACCAATCTTTAGAATGTATTCATCTTGTATAACTGAAACTAGGATTTTATTTTATTTTGTTTTGTTTTATTATATCTTATTTAGATTTAGATTGATTGATTGATTTGAGGGGGGAGAGGCACAGAGAGAGAGGGAGAGATAATCTCAAGCAGACTCCCCACTGAGTGTGGAACCCAATCCCACGATCCTGAGATCATGACCTGACCTGACATCAACTGTCAGAACCTTAACTGACTGAGCCAGCCAGATGCTCCTGAAACTAAGATCTTAAAGTGAACTAGTAAAATAATAAATTGTGAGCACTTTGAAAGCAGTAAAATTCACGAGAACCAAAGAGCATATTCGCTAGGAGTAAGTAACTTCAAAAAGGCTTGTTACCTCTTTTTGCCAAGGTTCCTAGATTAATACATCAAAGAACTCTGGTGAAAACATCTTATCTTAATTTCAGCAAAAGATTTATATGACTTTTTACATAAGGGAGAAGATTTGGTGAATAAACTTTTTCATAGAGGTAGATTAGCAGACCGATTTACTTAGAAAAGAGGCATCTTTAAGGGTTCAATTACACATCTTTGTTTATTCTTTATCAGGCAGACATTTGTCACATGACTGCCGTATTCCATCCATACCCTAAACACCTAGAAAAAAAGGCTTTTAGCATCAAATGTGGGAGACTTGGCCATAATCAGGAAATTACAGTGTTGGGGTTCTACAGATGAAAGTGAAGGGGATTCAAAGAAAGATCTAAGAAAATCAGCTTCTGAATTGAACTGTTGACTAAAAGCAAAGTTAAGATTACTTGGAAACTAAGAAGAGTGCTATGGGGAGGGCAATTCGGAAGTGCAAAGGAAATAGGGCAAGAGGATTTATGGTTCACTCAGAAAATTACAAGCAAGGCATAAAGCAAAGGGGAATGTGGTAAAGATATGAGCTTTGTGTTATAGTAAGGATTCAGAAAAAAAAGTGAAATGTAAGCCATGCTGAGAAGTTTACACTTCCATCTTAAAAGCTATAAGAAAATATTTAAAGATGATAAAGATGGTTATTTATCAACTTGAAAGATTACTCTAATTGTATGGAAAGGACATGAAGATGGGAACTAGGAAAATAGTAAAGAATGTATTGCAGTCAGGCATTCAGATAGGAGTTAAAGTCATGGCATTGAGGATGAAGGGAAGGAGACATCTTTAAAAAAGAAGAGTAGTTGATGATTCATCCAATAACTATTGAGCATTTACCATATTTACTTGATTAGGCACTAGGGCTTCAGTGTATCACTGAGTGTCACTGATTCAGTTTTTCCCAGGTGATGAGTGCTTGTCAGGTGCCATGCACTGTGCTGAGGGCACATTCTTGAGGGCACATGTTATCTAATTCTATTTTGGTTCCCATGTCAACTGTGAAGCCCATACTATAATGCCCAGACCAAGAGATGAGGGAAAAGAGGCTCAGAGTTGTAAGGGATTTGTCCAAGATCACCAGTGATATAGAGATGAGGCAAATCTGGCCCCAAAGACTCCATCGATTTTTTTTTTTTTTAAATCACTGAGGAAAGTTTGAGAGATGCTAACACAAAGATGTTATCAATCAGGTTTTCATTCAGTGAAAGGGAATCCATATATTCCATTTAGTTTAAATAGACAGGTAACAGATTGGTTTAAAAGGTGACTGGGGAGCATAGAGGACAGAAAATAAATGGGAGGCAATCCAGAAATTAGCCAGAATTGCAAGAAACTATCACCACTCCTAGAACTGGAGGTCCTATAAAGAGATGAGGGACCCTTAGCCACAGCTGAGGAGTCGGGACTATCCCACCAGAAGCTGGAACTGCAAAGCAGTGGTAGCCATTTTTAAAGACAAAGGAGGAGGTATTTCTCCCCTGGTTTCTCCCAGTCTTCCAACTGTCCTCCAGTCCTTGTCTCACCAGTGTCTTCCAGTGACTGAAACAGGCCAGAGCAGAAGCAAGCTAAGAGAAACACAGAAAAGGAGGATACAACATTGCCCCTCCACCCACTCAAGATAGACACTTGTGTGCTTCTTCATGGTATTTGCCCTTATCCATAGGTATTTGAGAATGTATTAATTATCCTAAAATAGTGAAAAGTAGGTTAAGATTTGTGTTTTAGATAAATCACATCCCAGTTGTAGCATGGTAAAGGAATTGGAGGAAGCAAGACTGAAACCAGAGAAGCTAGCTAGAAGACTTTTGCATGAGTTCAGAAAAGATAGAGAACTCTCATGCTATGGGACATCATTAACCCAGAAAGGAGACAGTGAAGCAGGAGCAGATAAGGCTGAGGAGAGCAGATCATTGATTTGGAAAATACTAAATTCAAGGTGTTCCAAAGGAGGACTGCGAGAGTAGGGAGTCTGTGGCTTGAGTTGTCAGAGGGAACATTTGTCTTTGAAAGCCATTGCTTAATCGCTAGTAGTTGAAGCCATGGGTGCGGTTGAGACAATTCAGAAGTAAAAGAGAAATATATAATGTCAAGATGTCCCCAGAATTATATCATCAATTCTAACTAGTGTGAGGAAAATGAAGTAATAAACCTCTCTGTAACATTTTTGTAAAAATACAGCTTATATGGATCAATGGGCATAGAGCAATGGAGGTGAGCTAAGTGGCCTGTGAAGGGTTCTCTTTTGCCCATTTAGTGCCACTAATGTGCAGTGAGCCAAGTAAAAGCAGAAGCCCAAAGAAACTGGATAAATCTCAACCTTTTAAAACAGATAACAGGATAGCTATCAAACGGGAAGTGTGCATGAAATATCTATTCTAAAAAATAAAGTCCCCTCTGAAATTTCAGATTTTACTATTATTCAACAGATTTCTATTTCTTTATATAAACTAAGTAACACCTATACCTTATCCTTTAGATAATGAGCACATTCTATAGAGATGTTTTAATTCATATCTTGATAGAATCAGTTAACACAAATCAAGAATTTGTCTATCAAAAAGATTATATATCTGTAAACATGTGTTAATATATGTGCATCTGAGTATACGCCATTAAAGAAATTTGCCTAGAACAATAATAGGTACTGATTTGAAATGCCTCACAATAATCGGAAGCAGATATGTGATATATGCAGGAAGTTATAAAGGAAACATTTCTCAGTTCAAAACACTTTAAATATCTCATACCAGTAACACCTGAAAATTACTGAAAAAATGTAGAAAGCTATATAACTGTAATCACAATAGTAAAAACTGGAAATTTATCTGATTACCTGATGAATCACAGAACATTTTAAAAATAACTGAGAAATCATCGGCCAGAGAAAACACCCTTCTCCATCAGAACAATTTTAAAATACGCTAATATGCAAGTTATTTATACACACTCACACATACATATATTTTAAGAACTACTCAATATCTTAAAAGCAATCACAAAATCAGTCCTTAGCTTAAACCTCATCTGCATTTTAATGATTTCAAAATATAGCCGCATTATCAGGCTTGAGGTGGCATATTGCTGCATTACTAGTTTCATAGCATTGTGGCTTTCCATCTCGGTAGCAATAAATTCTAGTAAACAGAGCCATTAACAGCGTTTTTATAGGGTCAAATGGAGCTGTGGCACTAGAAGTGTGGTGCTAAGTAAAATCTGAAAGCTACTATGTTATACTTAACTATAAAGGCATTAAAACCAGGTCTTCTCAGGGATATTTGAATGTTCTTCATGATTTTTTTTCTCCCCTTGACATTTCTAGCTTTTATGTGACAACTTGGGGAAAAAAATTACCTAAGATTTCACAAAGTTTGAAGATCTCATTAAAATATGAGCTTTATAAAAGAATATGGCACTCTAAAAGTAATAAAACTAGGTGATGAGTAAAACTGCTTATGATCATATTTAGAAGTATCTGTGTTATGTTAATAATTTGAATAAAGCTAGTAAAGATTTTGAATTCTGTCATAATATACGGAGCATCTTTGATCAATACAACTCAACAAAACTGAAATTCCCTAGTTCTCCAAGAATGTGTTAAAGATAAAAGTTTTGTCTTAAAAAAATGAAATACCAATATAATATTACACCATAAAACTGTCCTTTAGTTTAGAAAATTGTTCTTCATTATGCATCTTTTTAGGTTGCAAAAACATAACAAGTTTCATTACACATGTTATCATTTTATATGAGCATCAAAAAATGAAAAAGCTATGTAAATTTTAAATTTTCTATTTTGACTTTCACTTTAAGTGCATAAAAATAACATTCCTTGAAATAATAGATTACATATTTATATCCTGAATATCTAACAATATCAATTAGGTTTTAACATAATTTGGCAAGACACTAGTGTTGAAAACAAATCTGGTTCTGTATCACTAGTGATATGGAAGATTATTTTAGTTGTTTGTAGGCAAACATGTTTTATGTAAGGAAAACGTGTTTATTTTAATGAAAACTAGAAGAGTCAAGTGCTTGCTTTAGCAGAATATATACTAAAAAATTGGAATAATACAGAGAAGATCGTGCATAAGGATGACCTGCAAATTCACGAAGCATATTTTATATGGATATTAACATATCCATATTTTTAAAAAAGAAAGAAGAGTCAAATTTTATACACATGATGTCATAGCTACTGTTATTTGGGCTAGAATACAAGTTTTGGAAACTAAGTTGACTTAATACTAAATAGCAAAAATGGCACATAGGTTAAAAACCTTGCAAGTGCTACATGAATAACTGATGTTGGAGAAGCACCGATGTAGTCCATTCCCTCTGCCATATTACAAAAGAAACCAAGGGCCAGCAGGATTAGATGATTCACACAATCTGACAAAACTCTGAAGTACAAGAGCAAGTCAGAATACTTGCCTCCGAGTACCAGTACCTCCTGCTACACTAGGATAAACCACCTCCCCGCTACCACCTCCATAATTGCATTAATTGGGATAGAATTGAGTGTATAAATTATGAGTGTAGTCATGAAACTAACTCTTTTAAGAAAATTTTAGACAACCCTTTAAGCCATCAACTCAAAACAAAACTGCCCATAGGTAGATAGGTACATGTCCTAGCACTTTCTAAAAACAAAAGGAATGACACATTGGCTTAAATTACTTGGGTAGTTTTTTGTTATGAGAATGTTCATTTTTCACTCAATTTTGACAAAATCATTCTTGTATTAATTTTCTTACTAAATTAAAGTTTTAAATAAACATTTATTTAAAATATCTTTTGTTCTGGTACCTTTGTAAGCCATTCCATACATAAATATTTCAAATAATGGTAAACTTGAATATAATTTACACACATTTATTCTTCAAAGGAATTACTTAAGCATAGTGATTTTGGTTGGGCTTACGTTATTGATAGGTATTCTCTCTAAAATGAATGCAAGACTAAAAATTCAATAGGTGGCTGATAGTATTTGTCCTGCATTTTCTATAAAAATTTTCCCCATGGATCTCAGAGAAATTCTTTATAAGATAACTTAAAAGTATTTTGCTCATTGTATTCTCTTCTGGAGGATTTACAATGATCTATGCTTTCATTAAGATTCTCTCAGTTTAAAAAAAAAAAGAAGATTCTCTCAGTTTGTACAAGCTTTTTACATAACCATAAGTTTTGATAATTCATTCTCATATGTACAAATTAATGTATTTCAATGTTAATAAAATGTTCTCCTTTTTCAAGTCCATGAAACTAGAAACTTTTTATGGGTATTCTTTTATGTGTCTGTCTATGAAGTCTTTTCTAAGATCTGTTCCTTAAGTCTGTTCCCTTATTGTCAGGGAAAAAATATTCTTATTTGGGTAACATATTTATATAAAGAAAATCTACAACCTATTTGACAATTTACTGAATACTCAAAATCCAACTGTGAAAGCCCTTCTCCCCCCTGCCCCAGTATTATAATTATTTTGCTTATGGCCCACACATAGCAGTGGGAAAAAAGAGAGATGGGTTATAAGCTTATACTTATTATCTCATTACTGATTAACATAGCATTTAACTAAACTTTTCAAAATGAAAATTAAGGATTTCAATGTAAGATTTTCATATATGGGATAGTCCATATCCCCTCCTCCAGGAGACCAATTAGAATTTTATTATAACAAACAAAAACCATGAGATACTACCATATACCTTTCAAAATGGCTTTAAAAGTAAAGTGACCATACCTAGTGCTGGCAAAGGTGTGGAATAACTAGAACTCACATATATCACTGATGGGAGATACTATCTAGGAAAAAGTTACTACAGCCAGTGTCAAAAAGGGTACTTCCTATGTTCTCCTCTAAGAATTTTAATCATTTCCTCTCTCATGTTAGGTCTTTAATCCATTTCAAATTGATTTTTTTGTATGATATAAGAAGTGCTCCAATTTCATTCCTCTGCATGTTGCTGTCCAGTTTTCCCAACACCACTTGTTGAAGAAACTGTCTTTTTTCCATTGGATATTCTTTCCTGCTTTGTGGAAGATTAATTGACCATAAGAGTTGCAGGATCATACCTGGGTTTTCTATTCTGTTGCATTGATCTGTGTGTCTGTTTTTGTGCCAATACCATGCTGTCTTGATCAGTACAGCTTTGCAATATAAACTGGAGTCCAGAATTATGATGCCTCTAGCTCTGTCTTTCTTTTTCAAGATGGCTTTGGCTAATCAGGGTCTTTTGTGGTTCCATACAAATTTTAGAATTGTTTGTTCTAGCTCTGTGAAAAATGTTGCTGGTATTTTGGCAGGAATTACATTAAATGTGCAGATTGCTTTGGGCAATATAGACATTTTAATAATATTTGTTCTTTCAATCGATGGGCATGAATGTTTTGCATTTTTTTAATATCATCTTCAATTTCTTTCATCAGTGTTTTATAGTTTTCAGAGGACAGATCATTTGGTAGGCTTATTCCTCAGTAACATTATTCCTTTTCATGTTTTTTGGCACAGTTGTAAATGGGATTGATTCCTTGATTTCTCTTTCTGCTGTTTCATTAATTGATGGGAATACAAAGTGAATACAAAGTTTGAAAAAAGTTTTCCAGGGTGTTGTGAAGTTAAACATATATTTAAAGATGACCCAGAAATTTCATTTGTAGGTGTTTACCGAAATGAAAAAAAAAATTTCTTCAAACAAACACAGAAAGTGTTTAGTACAAAAAGGATAGTATTTCAGCTTAGGAACGGATAAACAACCAGTGATGGGAGTAGAACCAGCAATAACAAGTGATGAACTAATGTTATACCAACAACCTGGTTGAATTTCAAATGCATCATGTTAAGTGAAAGAAGCCAGCCTCAGAGACTGGGTTTTAATAATTTTAATAATTTTAACACATAGGTTTATCACGAGGATGAAAATAACATCACAGATGTGAAAGTGCCTAAAGTGAAGCAGGTACTCAGTGGAGTTCCTAAAATAATATTAGGATAATGAAGCTCTCCCATTGTCTGGATACAGATCCATTAAATACAAAGAACTCCAATGTTTCAACAAAAATGATACTGTCATATTAAATGGCAACCAATAATTAGTGCTTTGGTGGAATCACCTACAGTTTATTCAGTAGTACCACTATGTGAACTCTATGTAGAACTAGCAAAGGAAATGAGGAGTGGCAGTATATTTTAGGCTTAGACTAAAACTAACTTAAATGGATTTGATTTTTTTATTGCAGAAAAATCTTGCTTTGTGTTCCCACAAAACCTGGCATATAATGTTTTAGAATATTTTCCATCCTATTCAGAAAGAAATGTCTTATATTCTTACTTGCTACTTGGAAATTTGCACCATTTACTAAGTTATTTGCATTAAATAAATGAATTGGACATTAATTTAAATTTTTACCTGAGCTGTATGGTGGCCTTTAAATCTTGATATTTACATTAATGTCTGCATTTGTGCAGCCATTGATACCCACCTTGCCCTGCTTAAAGAGAAACTTAAATTGGCCTTTGAGTCTATTATTTTGAACTCTGCTACAAGAAAACATTTTTGTTACTATCCTGAAACAGGAGCATGCACTTCACACCATGAGGTCTTCCACTGAGCTATCTAACCTGTGATTTCTTGCACTGAGTTTAATGCAGAGCAAGTAAAATGTATTACAGCTGAAATATTAAGTGAGATTATGTAGCCAAGGTAACATCTAGATTTCTCCAGATATTTTAAAGTCGGTTTAAATCTAATAGTGATATAATTTTTTAACTCTAAGATTTTTCATTATTGTTCTAAACCAAAAATATTCCATATATCTAAAAATGTATTTAGCAGTTTCATAGGATACAGGTTCAATGTGTAAAATCTATTGTATTTCTATATTCTGGCAACAATTTAGAGCTTGATCTTTTCTAAAAAAAAACAGTACCATATAAATAACATTAAGATGGAAAACTTTTAAAGGAATTACTAACGAATTTGTGCCAGACGTGTTCAATAAAATATATAAAATATTTCTGAGAGAAATGTTAAAGGTAAAATTAGTGAGGTTATACAAAAAATATCAGAGACTCAGTATTGTTAAGGTGTTAGTGCTTCCCAAAGTTATCTATAGATTCATCAAATCCCAATTAAAATCACTTTTTTGTAGACATTCACAAGTTAAGACTTTATATATAAATACAATGGACCTAAAATGGACCAAATAATTGTGGAAAACAAAAAAGTTGGAAAATTTAAATCATACAATTTTAAGACTTACTATAAAACTATAGTAATCAAGACAATGTGTTTGATGTAAAGAAAACATTTAGATCAATGGAATGGAAGAAAGAATCCATGTGACACACACACACACGTATACATATATATACACATACATACACACACACACACACACACACGTTGATTTTCAACAAAGGTGCTAAGGCAATTGAATAGGGAAAGAATTATCTTTGAGAGAAACAGTGGTGAAGTAACTGGATATCTATATGCAAAAATATAAATACTAACTCATATCACATGGTATTCGAAATTTAACCCCAAATAGATTAAAGACCACAAGGAGCAAGAAAAACAACACAACTTCTTGAAGAGAACATTGGAACAAATCTAAGTGGCTTTGGGTGAGCAAATATTTCTTAAGTAGGACACAAAAAAATAAATTAGATTTCATCAAAATTTAAAATTGGTGTCCTTCAAAGACATCTTAGGAAAAAGAAACAGCAAATCATACATGGAGAAAAAAGAAACAGCAAATCATAGATGGAAAAAATCTTGATTTACATTTGTAAACTATGTATACAGTGAAGGACTTACATCCAAAATATATAAATAACCCTTAGGACTCAGTAAGAATTCAAGGAGTCAAATAAAAAATGTTGCTTTAAAGAGATACTTCACCAGAGAATATATAGAAATGACAAATAAACACATAAAAAGATACTCAAAGTCCTTAATTATCAGGGAAACACAAATACCAAATATATACACTAGAAAGGCTAAAATTTAAAAAAGACTAAGAAAATCAAGTGTTGGAAAAGGATATGGTGCAATCAAAGCTCTCAAACATTGCTAGTTTGAATACAAAATTACAGTCACTTTGGAAAAGATTTTTGGAATTTCTTGTAATATTAAGCCATATGTTACCATATGTTCCAGAAGTTGCACTGTTAAATTTTTAACCCAGAGGGAAAATATATTTTCACATAAAGATGGGTGCATGAATGTTTGTGTAAACCTTGATCTTAACAGCCAAAATCTAGGAAGAACTCAACTACCCATCATCTGAAATATGTATAATCAATTTATATATCTAAACAATAGAACATTATTCAGCAATAATTAAAAAAACTATTGATAGATGCAACAACATGGATGAATTTCAAAAACATTCTAAGTGAAAGAGGTCAGATGCAAAGACTGCAAACTCTATGACTCCATTTATATGTACTTCTAAAAATGGGCAAAACTATAGGATAGAGTGTGAATTAGGGTTTGCTAAGGTGGATGGCTAGAGGAGGCATTATTGCCAAGTGATGAGGGAATTTCTGGGGGGTGATGGAAATGTTCTGTGTAGTGATTGTGGTATTGATTATACAACAGTACACATTTGGCAAAATTATGTGGCTAAAATTGATAGATTTTAGTTTTGTAAATTATGTCTTAAAAATAGAAAGAAAATAAAAATGATCAAAGACTCAAATTGCTTTTGTTTCATGGCTTATATTTACTAATATTTAGTGTATTATAAATTAATACTGTAACAATGTTAAAATATATATTAACTTATTTTTTAAAATTTCTGTAAGCATAAAAATAGTCTATAAGTTAAAAATATGATGGGGCACCTGGTTGGCTCATTCAGTTAAGTGTCTAATTCTTGACTTTGGCTCAGGTTATGATCTCAGGGTTGTGAGATCAAGCCCAGCATTGATGGTACTTCACACTCAGCCCAGAGTTTTTCCCTCTCTCTCTGCCCTCCTCCCCTTCCCCCCAGCCCCACTTATGAGCGTGCTCTCTCCCTAAATAAATAAATGTTATATACAGTTTTTATGAAAATAGATTTTAAAATATTTTACTATCTTTCAAAAAGTAAATCCATTACATATTTTGTGACAAAAACTTTGTTTTCAAAACAAAATTAACTCCCTGAGAAGAATATCATTATGTTGTATTTTTGCAAATCTTTTGAGTGTCTGGCTTAATAAGAGACAGTGGATTCTCATATCCATTTCTGTATTTAATTTGTCGTGAATATATATGTATATATATATTTAAGATTTATTTATTTAATTGAGAGAGGAGAAGCATGGGTGAGAGGGGCAGAAGGAGAGGAGGAAAGAATCTCAAGCAGACTCCACACTGACCTCAGAGCCTGACTCATGGGTCAGTCTCAGGACCCTGAAATTACCACCTGAGCTGAAAACAAGATTTGGCCGCTCAACTGCACCACATAAGTAGCTCCTGTTGTGACATATTTATTAAGAAAATCTAGGGGCACCTGGGTGGCTCATTGGGTTAAAGCCTCTGCCTTCAGCTCAGGTCATGATCCCAGGGTCCTGAGATGGAGCCCTGCATTGGGCTCTCTGCACCTGCTTCCTCCTCTCTCTCTGCCTGCCTGTCTGCCTACTTGTGATCTTTGTCTGTCAAATAAATAAATAAATAAATATTTTTTTAAAAAAAGAAAAGAAAAAAATCTAGTTTTGGGGCTCCTGGGTGGCTTAGTGGGCTAACCCTCTGCCTTTGGCTGAGGTCATGATCTCAGGGTCCTGGGATGGAGCCCCGCATCTGACTCTCTGCTCAGTGGGGAGTCTGCTTCCCCTCCCCCCCGCCTGCCTCTCTGCCTACTTGTGATCTCTGTCAAATAAATAAAATCTTAATAAAAAAAAGAGAAAATCTAGTTTCACACACATACATATTTTTAATAAGGAGGAATATTTCATAGCTTTTTCAAGTGGTAGTTTCTTTAAAAAGAGTTGCAGATTGGAATATGGAACCCTATAAGTCCTTTTTCTACTGTTACATTGCATCTTAAATGAATCTTTAACCCATGCATGCAATACCAAATATTGGCTAAGATAGGAAGCAATAAGATCTAGTAAGCATTGCTGGTGGGAGAAAAAAAGTGATACACACACAATGGAAACAATTTGACATTATCTTTTAAAGCTGAACAGGTATAGATTTTTTTTTTAAGATTTTATTTATTTATTTGACACAGAGAGAGAGCACAAACAGGGGAAGTATCTGGCAGAGGCAAAGGGAGAGGGAGAAGCAGGCTCCCGACTGAGCAAGGAGCCCAATGTGGGACTCCATCCCAGAACCTGAGTGGAAGGCAGACACTTAACCAACTGAGCCACCCAGGCATCCCAAGGTCTAGATCTTTTAAAAATGTCCACATCTATGCCCAAACAGACAGGTATGAAAATATTCACAGCAGTATTGTTTGTAATACCAAGATATTGTAAACCTTCCAAATGCTCATCAGAGAATAATGTACAAATAAATTATAATATAATCACACAATAGAATATAATTATACAGCACTGCCCAAGACTAAACAAAAGCTACATTCAACATATGGGGCACCTGGGTGGCTCAGTTGGTTGGGCGTCTGCCTTTGGCTCAGGTCATGATCCCAGGGTCCTGGGATTGATCCCGATTTGGGCTCCCTGCTTGGCAGGGAGCCTGCTTCCCCCTCTCCCTCCGCTGCTCCCCTTGCTTGTGTTTTTTCTCTCTCTCTCTCTGTGTCAAATAAATAAAATCTTAAAAAATATATGAATTTTAGAAAAGTACTGTTGACTGAACAAAAACTGCTTAAGAAAGTGCATGATATAAATGAAGCCTAAAAAACTGAATAAAATATTACTTAGGGATCTATACATATGTGACAACTGATAATTACAGCAAGTAAATGATGGGGGAAAATTAAAAAGCATGAATACTTCTGAGGGGAAGGCACGGAGAGGGAATTGGGGAACATAATATCTTCAACAAAAGGTAATGTTTTATTTCTAAAATTTGTATGTTTTATTATTAATTATAATGATGATGAACCATAACATATACAACCTGCATGTGTGTTATGCATATTATCTATATATTTGTTATAGGATTTTTTAAATAGGATTTCCAAAGATTTTTGAATAGAAGACTTTCCATCTTCTTCATCGTCTACTGAGATTTCATACAGTCACACTTGTTTAAAGTGAGAGATAACATAAAATGGTATCATATAAAATTTTCCAGATGGCATCATCAGAGATGAATCCATATTTGACCCATGTAATTTCTTTCAAAAATCAACATAATATGCACAAATGTAAATTTACACTACACAGTTATGACTCTTAACATAGTTGAAACTGAATCATTGAACCCAACAATTTTTCTTTCCATTCTTCCATTAATTTCTATTCTAAGCAAACACAAGAAGAGCCTTACATGAAATATGCCCAGAAATTGCACCACAAACATCCATTCTTGTGAAACAAATGAAAATCAGAAGCAAACCAAATAAAATTTCTCATTCTACTCATATTTCTCTCATTTTGGCTTCTGGGTGGTTCTTTTTAGACCCACACAGATTCATTTAAGCACTGCTGATGCAATACAACATTTATTTCATGATTTCCCATCAAATTTAACAATCAGGCAGTAACAGGAGACTATATATTTTCATGGCATTCTTTCAGGAAATTGAAATATAATAACTGAATTCTGACCTTATTTTCAAGGTCAGATATACAGTTCATGAAAACAGTGTATTTATGGTTCTGTAATAGAATATTTGACGTTATGCAGAAAAAAATTTTCCATAGGATTTTATAAGGAACTGTCACAGACATATTTATTTAATGACATTCATTGCTGGATATGGAAAGATGTCAAAAAGACTAATATTTGATACACAGCCTCAGTGGAATGGTCATGATTACTAGTTGAGCAACATTAATGATATTCTTTTCTTTCTTTTTCTGATTATCTAGCCTTTAATTTTAGTTTTTATTGGCTTTGATGTCTTTCAGGCTAAAGACACCTTTGTAAAAGAACTAATGCACTCTATCCTCATTATAAAGGTGCCTTTAGGAGTCATACATTTTGATTGTAATAGGTAGGCTGTGTTATGTTAAGGATAATTATCACTGACAAATTAACACGTTTAGAAGCCAATAAAGAGCCAATGGTTTTATAGAATTACAAATGCTCTCAAAGGAAAAGAATATGTGATTTTTAACTGATAGTATTTCTGGAGTCTGAATAATAAAACAAATAGAAGTATATATTATAATGTATTGGAATTTTAAAAGACTTCCTTTTTTAAATATGCCATCAAGGGGTGCCTGGGTGGCTCAGTTGGTTAAAGCCTCTGTCTTCGGCTCAGGTCATGATCTCAGGGTCCTGGGATTGAGCCCCACATCAGACTCTCTGCTCAGCAGGGAGCCTGCTTCCTTCTCTCTCTCTGCCTGCCTCTCTGCCTACTTGTGATCTCTGTCTGTCAAATAAATAAATAAAATCTTTAAAAAAAGTATGCCATCAATATAATAAACCTGTATTCATAATAAATCTGTTATTGCTTTTGATGTTTTTTATTATTGAAACAAAGAAGATATATGTAAAATGTTAATTTCATACCAAAACACCATAATTGAAACACTGCATCAAGAATAATAATATTTTTTCAAGTACAATTAACATATAGTGTTATATTACTTTCAAATATATAATATAATGATTCAACAATTTTATACATTTCTCAGTGTTCATCAAGATAAGAGTACTTTTAATCCCCTTTTTATCTATTTTGCCTACCTCCCTAACTACCTCCCCTCTGGCAACCATCAACTTCTTCTCTGATTTAAGAATCTTTTGCGGGGGGTGGAGTCCCCTGTTTTTCTTTGTTTGCTCATTTGTTTCTCAAATTCCATATATGAGTGAAATCATATGGTATTTGTCTTCGAGTGACTGACTTATTTCATTTAGCTTCATACCCTCTGGGTCCATCCATGTTGTTGCAAATGACAAGATTTCATCCTTTTTATGTCTGAGTAATATTCCTCTGATATATTTTATATATACATATATATATATGTTATATATTATCCTTCTTTATCCATTCATTTATCAGTGGACACTTGGGTTACTTCCATATCTTGGTTATTGTAAACAATGCTGCAGTAAACATAGAGATGCACGTATCTTTTCAAATCAGTGTTTTCATTTTCTTCGGGTAAATACCCAGTAGTAAAATTACTGGATCATATGGTAAAGAAGAATACTGTTCCTAATTATATGATATTCACATTTTTATTTAATCTTCATGGATATAGATATTAATAACAAGTTGAATTACCTTTATGTTCTCCATACTCAAAATAGTCATCCAAATATATAAAATGTCTCTAATACTAATACTAATGTAAGTTGGGGAGGTAGACGGAGAGATAGAATCTTAAGCAGGCTCCATGCCCAGTGTAGAGCCTGACATGGGGTTCAATCTCAGGATCAGCTCTGAAATCATGACCTGAGCTCAAATCAAGAGTTGGACATTTAAGCAACTGAGCCACATGGGTGTCCCCTAATACTAATTTTTAAGAGTTATTAAATTTGTGGCCCTTTGGACTTAATACTCACAGACCATAACATAGAAAACTAGAGAGTCTCTCTCTCTCTCTTTCTTTTCTTAAAGATTTTATTTATTTATTTGAGAGAGAGAGAGAGCATGAGAAGGAGGAGGGCCAGAGGGCGAAGCAGACTCCTTGCAGAGCAGGGAGCCTATGAGGGACTCGATCCTGGACATCAAGGGTCATGACCTGAGCCAAAAGCAGTTGTTTAACCAACTGAGCGACCCAGGTGCCCCACTAGAGAGTCTCTTAAAGTCTGAGATGCCCAACTATATAATTCTGGTTCAAAGAGAAAAGTTATTATAAAAATAACCTATCTACATGTATTACAGTTACCTCAATTAAGGAAAGTTCAAAAATATAACCACACTTAAATGCTAAAAACAAAAACAAAGAAACAAAAAAAAAAGCTAAAAACCCTAAAATGGTAGAGAATGATGGATCTTCTTTTTTTTTTTATTTTTTTTCAGTCTTCCAAAATTCATTGTTTATGCATCTCACCCAGTGCTCCATGCAATACGTGCCCTCCTTAGTGCCCACCACCAGGCTCACCCAACCCCCATGCCCCTCCACTCCAAACCCTCAGTTTGTTTCTCAAGAGTCCACAGTCTCTCATGGTCATCTCCCCTTCCAATTTCCACCAACTCACTTCTTCTCTCCAGCTCCCAATGTCCTCCGTGTTATTCCTTATGCTCCACAAACAGGTGAAACCACATGATAATTGACTCTTTCTGCTTGACTTATTTCACTCAGCATAATCTCATCCAGTCCCATCCATGTGGATACAAAAGTTGGGTATTCATCCTTTCTGATGGGGACATAATATTCCATAGTATATAGGGACCATATCTTCTTTATCCATTCATCTGTTGAAGGGAATCTTGGTTCTTTCCACAGTTCGGCAACTGTGGCCATTGCTGCTATGAGCATTGGGGTACAGATGGTCCTTCTTTTCACTACATCTGTATCTCGGGGGTAAATATCCAGTAGTGTAATTGCAGGGGTACACGGGTAGCTCTACTTTTAATTTCTTAAGGAATCTCCACACTGTTTTCCAAAGTGGCTGCACCAACATGGATTCCCACCAACGGTGTAAGAGGTTTCCCCTTTCTCCACATCCTCTCCAACACTTGTTCTTTACTGTCTTGTTGATTTTGGCGTAAGATGTAAGGTGGTAAGGTGGTATCTCAATGTGGTTTTGATTTGAATCTCCCTGGAACATTTTTTCATGTGTCTGTTAGTCATTTGTATGTCTTCTTTGGAGAAGTGTCTGTTCATGTGTTCTGCCCATTTTTTGATGTGATTATCTGTTTTGTGTGTGTTGAGTTTGAGGAGTTCTTTATGGATCTTGGATATCAGCCCTTTGTGTGTAGTGTCATTTGCGAATATCTTCTCCCATTCCGTGGGTTGCCTCTTTGTTTTGTTGACTGTTTCCTTTGCTGTGCAGAAGCTTTTGATCTTGATGAAGTTCCAAAAGTTCATTTTTGCTTTTGTTTCCTTTGCCTTTGGGGACATGTCTTGAAAGAAGTTGCTGCATGGCATAGGAAGGGAAAAAATATATCTGGTTCCTCGCTAATTTTTTTTTAGTTTTTTAAGCTCAACTTGAAAAAATAAATCAGAATTTTAAATAATGTCAAAAAAGTACTTGTTTTGTTGGAAATTTCCTGAATTTGGGAACTTATATGATGCTGTTTCATCTACCCATTTTTGTGAAACTTCTAAAACAGCAATAGACTCAGAAAAGCCAAGTGCATCTCATGAAAATGTAAAAAAGTACATTCCAATTTTATAGTATATAATTATGAATAAAAATAAAATTACAGGACAAATAACCAAGATCTAAAAGCCTTATAAGAAAAGTCATGACAATTACTAAAAATTTTTAAAAAGAACAAAACAAACCTGGATCTGCTTGTCTTTTACATACTAACTAATCAAATTCATCTGATAATTTACCACACCACAGTAAGTTTTTCTGGAGTATATATAAAATTTGTCCAAAAAAATTCTTTATTCTAAGACACACCAAAAATAAAGTATAATACATCAGTAGAACACATTTTCCATTGTACTGACTATATTTCCCTTAAGATAATGAACATTTCTGTAGCTTAAATCCAAAGGCTGGGCTGAGGTCCAGGGTGGGAGGATATAGAAAGGCAAGATGTAGGACAAATGTCTTTGTAGGTTAATATCATGCCAAAATCCTACAGACCTGTCTCATGGGTTTTTAGTGCATTGGAGCCAGTTCTCCTGAAGCTGACAGAAATCTCTATATCTAATTGTTGTATAATTGTAGAGGAATAATATCACCCTGCTTTGATTTAGCAAATGGAATTTTTTCCAGCAAACTCTATATCAAGGTTCAGTTGAAACAGCTGTGCAGCTCTTGCATGAACCAAACAAAGGCAGACCTTTAAAGGATAGACAAAATTCCATGCTTTTCTAAGCTGCTTTGAAACAGAAGAGAAGTACTTTCTTTCCAATATGAATAATGTGGTGTCCTCACAAGGTCATTTTCAGTAGAACCAAAAATCAAGTTACTGAGGGGTTTTTCCACTCTTTTTTTTTTATGATCACCAGAAGCTGTGACCAAAACTGAGCAGAAAACAATGCATCTCCAGTGTTGAAACAACTCCTCTGCCCACAGTGCCTCTTGTATTCCCCATCTATAAAGCCATTGGTTGTGCAACACAGACCCTGCAGAGAGGAGCGCTTAGCAACCATGTGTTGAATTATTCCTGGACTTCTTCTTTTTTTCTTGAACACATTTCCTGAACTGATCTTTAGCATAAATAAGAATTATTTTTTAAATACATTTTAAAATTTTAAATGGTGTTGAATGACTCCTGATATGAACAATGGAAAAAATTAGCACTAATATTCTCTACCTAACTTCTCAAAACTTCTTGATTTTTAATTATATTTTTCATATTAAGATTATGTCTTAATTAAGAACTCAAACAAGTGGCACACTTCTCAGGCTTACAAAAATGAACCTGATGGAGCCCTTAATCTCAAAAAGTCTCACATAGGAAAAAACAAGAAGATACAACATAAGATGGCAAGGATTAGATGAGATAGTACAGGGCTGGTCAGCTTGGAGAATAGATAAGACTTTCCACCAAGAGACATAAAATGCTGTTCTGTAATGCAAGTAGGACCATGTAATCCTAAGTGTTGATATGAAATGAGAGTATGTCAATATTAACCTACACTCTTTTTGAGGACTTACCTCCCAACCTTGGAATTTCCATCCTTTCTACAAATCTTTTTAAGAAAAATTTATAGGGGCGCCTGGGTGGCTCAATCGGTCCAACTCTTGATTTTGGCTCAGATCATTATTTGAGGGTTGTGAGATTGAGCCCCATGTCGGGCTCTGTGCTGGGCAGAAGAGCCTGCTTGGGATTCTCTTTCCCTCTCCATCTCTCCCTTCCTCATCTCTCCCATTCTAGAGAAGAAAGAGAGGAAGAGAGACAGAGAGAGAAAGAAGAGAGAGAGGGAAGGGGGGTGGAGGAAGGAAGGAAGGAACATTTATAAAGAATTTGGAAACCGATAGGCCAGGGTTCAACTGAGGACTGTATTTTGAGTCAGTCCTGTCTACAGATGTAGAATTTATCTCTACACATGTCTACTTGCATGGGATCATTGGCCAGAAGAACACCTATAGGAAGGAAGTTCTCTGTGTAGCTGGGAGACAGGGAATTAAAACATATGACATGGTGGATGGTGGATGATTTTTCTATTTCTGTATGGAACAGAGAAAACCCTCTAGGATTCAGTGTGTCAGTGAAAGCATCAGAAGCACAGAAGCTGTGAGCCTGGGGAGAAGGAATGCCCACTGAAAGGCTGCAGTGCTCTTCTGTTTAACATCGGTAGTTTCTATTAAAAGTGACCTCATGCAGAAGAATGTGTGAGAGTACTCAGACATGAGAAAATTCTTCTAGTGGCCAAAGTCCTAGAGCTGAGTTGGTTAGGAGGATGAGCTAAGAAGGAAATAGTCTAAAGTTAAATGTAACCTCATTTGTAACCGCAGGCTAGTGATAGCTGGGGAAATTCAAGTTACTTTAGAGAGATTCAGGTAAAACTTTATTTCTTTCATCAATTTACCCAGGGACTTAATTATGTGACTAAAATATGCAGTTCCCTAAAATGGTATTTGAATACTAAAGGGAGTACAAGTGGTCTCACTTCACTAACTCCAGGGAGCTGCCAAGAGAATGCTTTCCAGAAATAAATATGTATGGAAGTATCAGCCAAAGAATTGATAAAGTACCTTGAAAATTAATTTTTACTGTTTTTATTATAGGGTGTATAATAAATAACCTTCATAATTCCTTCACTTGGTGGATCTAGATTTTGCAGTTAAAAGGTTTTTGTCTCTTATCTCTCTTCAAATTCAGTCTTTAGTTACAGTAGGTATCATGTTTTCATAGCACAGCCTTCTTTTGGTATTTTCTTAAGACAGATTTCAGAGCTATAAAAAAAATTTACAAATTAGGACAATCTGAAAGATGTTTATTTTACTGAAAAGATATGTTTTTCTGAGTAATAAGAAAGTTAATATATTTAGGAAATTCAAATTATCACTTATATATAGAGGGGGGAATTAACACAATTATGATGCAGTATATTCTTCATCAAAAATACAAAACCAGGGTGACCAGATGGCTCAGTCAGTAGGGCATGTGACTCTTGATCTCAGAGTTAGGAGTTCAAGCCCCACATTGGATGTAGAGATTACTCAAAAATAAAATCTGAAAAAAAAAAAAAAAAATAGGGCACAGTCAGTTAAGAGTATACCTTCAGCTCAGGTCATGATTTGGGGGTCCTGGGATTGAGTTGTACATTGGGCTACCTGCTCTGGGTAGTCTGCTTCTCCTTCTCCCTCTGTCCCCTTATGCTCAACCTCTCTCTCTTTTTCTCAAATAAATAAAATGTTTAAAAATAAATAAAAAATAAAATAAAATCTTAAAAAAAAATACAACATCCAGTTGTTAGCCACAAAACTGGAGCCATACCCAGAGTGGCATCAACCAGTTCTGTCCTTCACACTGAGGGATAGGCACAGAATTATTTGCAAGGAATCCAAGGCCACATCTCAGAGCATCCTGACATTTGAACATCTCTTTGATAGCTTGACTATGAGGGCAGATCTTTAAAACAGCTCAGGTAGTACTATCAGTTCAAATATACTCTCCTCTACCTTTTCACCACCTACAACACGAAAGTTCCTTTTAACAACTCCTCCGAAATGCTGCAGGGACTACAGAAGAGAGCTTGCAGCCAGAAGAAACCATTCACAGGAGAACTATTCAGCTCTGGTAGCTACAAGGTATTGACTTTACAGGTGTACCCAAAGGGTGTTGCTTGAGGAAAAGTATGAGAACGTATAAGATATATGTCATTTTTACTCATTCTCTTATAGTCAGGGAAAGGTGTACTAAGAAATAAATGGAATCTATAGAAGCTTAAAAAGACAGGAAGAAAGATATATAAACATATCTTGCAAAGGGGAAAAATCTCCTTTGTTCTAAAGAAGTGGTCAAGTTGTTAGACACTTCGTGTGATGCAAGATAGAAGAGGTACAACAGAAAAGCTTCCACACCTCTGGTGTTGAAGATTCACTAATGTATCCTCTCCTCTTGTCTGTTTATTTTTTTGTCATGAAAGGAACTTCAAATGTATTTTCCTTATAGAGATGGCTATCTCAAAACACCTTCCAAGAATCAAAAGAAATTTTTTAAAAATGCAAAAAATAAAAATCACTGGCCAATTATTGTGTTGTTTTGTTACACCTGACAAAAATATTGTAATGCTTTCAAGTGGCAAAGTTGTAAAGACAAAATGGTCTTGTGAAGTAAAAAGCCAATGAAGATCAATAGAATTTGTCTTTAGGAAAAATAAATCACATGTAAAACCTCCCTTTTCCTACCCTCCTTTGAGGATTATTTTTATAAGAGCATTTCATTGAATTTAAACAAGAGGATTTGTGCAGATAGGTGATGACATTGTTTAACAACTGTCTGTACATTCATGGAAGAGAAATTCACAGTTTTTAAAATAACTGTTTTTGAAAGATTTACTTGAGAGAGTGCAAGTTGGGGAAGGTGCGGAGGGAGTGAGAAAATCCTGAAGCAGACGCCTTACTGAGCATGGAGCCTCATACAGGACTCCAGGCCAGGACCCTAAGATCATGACCTGAGCCGAAATCAAGAGTCAGCCGCTTAACTGTCTGAGTCACCCAGGCGCCCCTTGAAATAACTCTAATATTGTGGAGGGAATTAAGAAAGAACTTACATTGCTTGCATAATAAAGAATTGGGAGAAGTTTGAAGGCTCAGCCTTTTTTAACCAATGGGTGAATATGGTCTAGTAACATAATCACAGCTATTAAATATGCATTGCTACTGAAAACATGTGGTCAGTGAGATCCTGGATGAGCATTTGTGGGGGAGAGATAAAATATATTTAAAAGAAACTGAGCAGTGGTTGGAGATGGCATTCTGTCATACAGGAGATAATTATTCACTGGTTTCAGTTCATCTGTCAAAATGTTCCTACAAATGAGGTCATAATCAGAGGTGTACCTCTTTCCAGATACAGAAATATCACATGCTATGCAATAGAGACCATTATCATCATTGCTGACTTCTTCATCCTCCTCCTCCTCATCGTAATAGCTATGATTTATTAATTTTAAAATGGGCTAGCACCATATTAAAGAGCTATCATGTATCGGTTCAGTTCATCTTCACAACGTTATGACAATACCACCATCTTCAAAATTCCTTTTCCTTTATTTCCTCCAAAGATAATGGTATTAGTCATTGGGACAACATGGCAAAATTATGGACTGACTTACAAAGGCAAAATTATGGACTGACTGAAAATGATCGATGGGCACCCTGAGTCTCACAACCAGGTAAAACCTGACTAAACACTGGCAGTTCAATATATTTCAAGTTAGCCAAACAAGACATGGTCCCGAGATTTATATTTAGAATTTTTAGAATGCCTGGTATATGTTGATGATTTCCATTGCTTTAAATTGAAAACATTATTTATATTTTCAGGTGTAAAATATGTTGTTTACACAGTGAATAGGGAAACAAAAACTATCCCCAATTCTGTAGGCAAAATCTATATGACTAGAAATGTACTGTGTTCCCTTGATGTAGTATGTTCACATGACTACTGAGCAATTGAAATGAGGCCAGGCTAAACTGAGATGCCCAGCAAGTGTACAATGCACACCAGATTTTGAAAATGTATTATAAAAATAAAGTTAAATATCTCATTAATAATTTTATATTGATTATGTATTGAATGATAATACTTGGGTATATAAGTTTAAATAAAATATATTAAAATTCATCTTATCTGTTCCTGTTTGCTTTTCAATGCAGCTAATGGAATATTTAAAGTTACATCATTCACAGTTGTGGCTTGCATTCAATTTCTCTTGGACAGAGCTGTATAAACAGAGATTTAGATTTCTGGAACAAAAAGGATGCCAGTGAACTGGGACTAATGAAATCTCCTGGCGGTCCTGGGGACTATGTTAGGATGAGACTGCCTGGTTCTGATGATAATATGAAACACAGCATACGAAGGCAGAATTAGTAAGTCCTATTTAGGAGCATATAAATTTTTAGGTGGTATTACCAGCAGCGGTTACCTCTGGTCTTCATTCATGGTTCCTTGCACATCACAGACTATCCCCAAACCAGGCCCTTCACACACACGCCTTTGCCTTGATCAGGAAAGAGTGCCAAAGTGAAAAACTACAGATACAAAATAGAATATAGATATATATCTATATGTGTGTCTATATGCACATATAATTTGTTAAATATGCATTTATTATTAAATATATAATGCAAATGTAAAATATATAAATATATTTTGTTTTAATATTTATCTATTTTTTTTAAGGCTGGCCCTGGTAATAAGAAATCCGTGTACCTTATGAAAGAGCTTAAATTTTATCATGTTAACAAGAGAGCATTGAAGGAGTTAAAATACAGCAGTGGCATAATCAGATTTCTATTTTGTAAGGATCACCATTGCAGAATACTGTCTTCTAGGTTTATGGTTCCTTGTGAAGACAGTATTTTGCAGTGGGGATGTTAAGCAGATAAAAACTGGATCAGAAGAGAAACATGTTCCTTACTCATACTTGAGTAGGTTTTCTCCAGTTTCTAATGTGAAATTGGGCCTGTAAAATGTGGAATCAACCAATACTCTTTGTATTCACACAGGGTGACTCATGCAGTCTGACAGAATGGCCCTTGGGGTTCTTTCAGGGTTCCTGTTTCCGTTAATGTGAACTCTCCATCTCTCCGGTGTTCTCTTCTCTCATACTCCCAGCACAGAGTAGACATCAGCTCTCTAATCTGCTCTCATTTGTTCTTGCACAGAAGTCTTCAGTTTTTCAATATGCCTATAATTGCTGGCTGCAAAGTAGAGGTCAAAGCTCGAGTGCAGAGGTAGCTAATGTGGGTTTTAAGATTCACCTTAACCTGTGTGGGTTTTTAGAAGTTAGTAACCTCTCTCTAGCTGAGTTTCTAAGATCTGAAAAATGAGGTTAAAAAGAATACCAGGAAATGCAAATCAAAATCACAGTGAGATATCACCTCACACCAATGGATGTAGGATGTAGTAGTAGGAGGAGGATGGCTACTATTAAAAAATAAGTAAATAAAAAGTGTTGACGAGGATGTGGTGAAATTGGAACCTTGTGTACTGTTGGTGGGAATGTAAAATGGTACAGCCACAATGGAAAATAGTATGACGGTTCCTTAAAAAAACCTAAAAATTGAATTACCATATGATCCAACAAATCACTCCTGAGTATATATCCAAAGGAATTAAAAGCAGCATTTTGAAGAGATATTTGCTTACCCATATTTCTTACAGCACTATTCACAGTAGCCTAGAGGTGGAAGCAACCAGAGTGTTTATCAACAGATAAATGAATAAAAAAAAAAGTGGCATATATATATATATATATATATATACATGCCATGGAATATTATTCAGCCTTAAATTCAGAAACATGGTACAACATGAATGAATCTTGAGGACATTATGGTGAGATAAGCCAGCCACAAAAAGACATATAGACAAATACTGTATGATTTCACCTGTATGAGGTATCTAGAGAAACCAAATTCATAGAAACAGAAAGTAGAATGGTGTTTTCCTGGGCATGAGGGAAGGAAAAAGTGAGGAGTTATTGTTAATACGTATAGAATTTCAGTTTGGCAAGTTGAGGAAGTTTTAGAGATTGGTTGCACAAAAGTATGAATATAATTAACACAACTAAATGGCTAGATGGTAAATATTATGATACATTGTTTTTACCACAATGAAAAAATAATTTTAAAAAATAGTATCCAGGGGCACCTAGGTGATGCAGTTGGTTAAGCATCCGACTCTCGGTTTCAGCTCTGGTCCTGATCTTAGGATGGTGAGATGGAGCCTTGTGTGGGGCTCAGGGTTAGGAGTGGAATCTGCTCCAGATTCCCTCTCCTGCCCCTCCGACTTGTGCTATCTCTCTATCTAAAAGAAATAAGTAAATCTTCCAAAAAAATATAGTATCCAGCTCGTGAGGCTAATGTGAACATTAAATAATACATGTAAAGTGCTATGTGAAAGAACCATGCCTCAAATGTTACAAGTATTTAATAATTGTCAACTATTATTACTACTTTAGAACTGAATTTCTCTTTTGTAAGTGCTGTGGCTGGCTGATCACTGTTGAGGCAATGAATGAATTTATATATAAATTTGCTTTTATAACTGAAGAGTGCTTCCAGGCTTACTCTACCCACGAAGAACACCCATAGTAAACATAACTTGTGACTTAATTCCACTACTAGGAACTTCTTCTGGCTCTCGTATACTTGTATTTTTGCTGTAGAACCATTTCATTTCTTTATTGTATAGGCTATAGAAACCCATCTAAACTAAATAGAAATATAGAACTTGTAATACATATTTACTGTGGGTTATTTTTCAAAATCAACTGTTCAGAATAGATCACTTCCATAAAATTATCTGAATATTGTTATTTCTGCCAGTATGTGGACAAGGGTTATTTTCTTTTATTTTAATCTCCACTGGGACATGTTATTCTGGTCCACCTTGTTTCTTCACTTACAATTTATTTTTTTTTAAAAAATGGATAAAATCAAGGTTAAGGTGTTTTTCATGTTTATCTAGATTTAAGAAAAAATTGTAACCATCTCAAACATAGCTATGATTTCTCTCATGATCTGCTATTTTTATACATAATGGAAGGATTTGTAGTTTTGTCTTGTTTGCAAGGTTACTAAGATTGCTTTTTGCATATGATTGAGAATTGCTTTATAATCCATTCCTGTGTTACCATTTCTAGAAAAGTATGTACTAGCCTGCTGTCACTCTCCAGCCCATTGCCACAAAATATATATATTGTGCTAAGACATGAATCTGCATCTTCAATGGTATAATGGGATATCGATGAGTAATCTAAATTTTTAAGATGAAAAAGTGAGTAAAAACCTATTCCACAAAATGTCACAACACGCTATATACCTGAAAAAGAACTCTTATGGAACCCCCTTCATCATTGTAGCAGCTGTGATTGTAATCACTTTTAAATGATGTGTTCCACTGAAAGGAGTTGATCACATACGTTATGCAAAGTTAGAGTACCCAAATATATCTCCTTGTCTTGTTTTGTCATCAGATGAATGAAAGCTTATCTGCTGCTCTTTAAAAAAATCTAAAAAAATTCTATACTATACCTCATCAATGTAAAACAGTTTCTACCCTTGAAGCCTAGCCCTGAATTACTCAGCTGCGATCCATCTGTTTGATGTGTTCCTTCAGAATAACAGACTCGGGGGCCTGGGTGGCTCAGTCCGTTAAGCCTCTGACTCTTGATTTCGGCTCAGGTCATGATCCTGGAGGCCTGAGACGGAGCCAAGCCAGGCTCCGCTCTCAACACTGTCTACTTGTTCCTCTCCCACTGCCCCTCCCACTGCTGTGCTCTCTTTCTTAAAGAGTAACAAACTAAAATACAAATAAATGACATACATGTAGTTTTTAAATATATATAGTAATTCTAAAAATTCCTCACTAGTTATGGCAGTATTCTCTTGTTAATAAATGTGAATCAATGTGAGAATGTGTTTTTTTCCTCTACAAACAGTTCTGGAAAACTACTAAAGTTTCTCTGTCTCTTTATCCATAAATTGGAATGAACTAAATTATTTCTGTTGGGTTGAGGACACTTCTGCCATTTTGAAAAATATAATGGGGCAATAAAAGTGGCATGTCTATTACACAGCTAGTCTACAGACTGGAGTGTATAATTTTAACAGAGTGTGTTCCTAATGCATACATAGAATCATATATGTCTACTAAAAGTGTTCACACACTTAATCATGAATACAGGATCCAACCTAATAAAAATGGTCCACACCTCGGCCTCTGGAAAAGTAAGTATATCTACTCCTAGTTTTTACACTTCTATACTCAACCTTCTGTAAGGTTTTATAGGCGAGATAAACACGATACCAGGCGAGGTAGGCACAAGGCAAGATTTATTAAAGGCACTCTCTGACGAAGTTTCAGGGCTCAGGAGAAGGGGAGCCAGGAAAGTCACGCGGGGAGGAGGTGGGCACCCTCGGGCGAGGTTCCGCGACTGGGAAAGGGGGAGTCGAGGAAGTCACAATGGGAGGGAGTTGGCAGGGGTCTTTTATCCGGCCAAGGTAGGGCATGGCCTCACATCCATATTTGGTGATGGGAAGATATGGGGTGAGGGCTCCTGATACTCCTGTTTCCTGCATAGGTATCAGGTTACCTATGGAGATGTGACCTGGGCATACACCCTTTTGGAGGGAGAGTCTAGGGTTAAGGAAGAGGGGGAGGCGAGTGGAAGATGGCAGCCCCGGTGGTCATTTCTGTTGTTCCTCCTGCATTCCCGGAACCACCGACCCAACACCTTCTTTTGGCCCCAACCACCTAGTTATCATGTGTCTATCTTTAACCACATTTCACAGGACATGAAATCCTCCTAGAAATACCAAATATACCTCCCTCAAGTACCTTTAGCTTTCCTTTGTGTTATCCACCATACCGTCTTTGGATGGAATCCAGAATAATCACCAATGTCTGTCATCTTCCATCTCTGTGATTTGGATTCTGATTTAAATTTGCTTTCTATTCATTTCTGACCTCTGACTCTCCATTGGTAGATACTGGTGGGAAAATCCATGTAAGACATTTATCAGTCACAGAGCTCTCAAATGTTCAACTATCACCCAGATTGCCCACTAAACCCTGCTTACCTACTTGGTGTATCACAGGTCCGTGTATACTAAACTGCCTGGCTCTGCTCTTCCTTTACTGTGCTTAGGAATCTGGATCAGTTTTTACAGATCTGTCCCTAGAGGCAGGTTTCCACCCCGGTTTCTGATCATCCCTTCTCCCTGGTACAGTTGTATTGATATGAGTTCCCTCCATACTTCAGGCTTATACCTGACTGGTGGCATGGGCCATTAGAGTAAGACTTTGGGACTGGGCTCTAAATTAATGGTTTTAACATGTTTCATGCACACAGACATCGGGATTTTGCTATAAGCATTAACCACAGGTATCAATCATATTATGCTTCATTATTTTCAAAAGAATTGTTGCAAAAGTCATGTTAATAAAGCAATGAGTAGCAAAATTCCCAATAACATGGCTACTTACTGTTTTTGCTTATATAACTACATAATAAAATTGCCTTAGATATTCTTATTGTAAAGAAGTCTTTAAATCCTTTGTACAGTATGTTTGAGATTTCAGCAAGGCTTCCATCTAATAGTCTAATTTATGTACAAATTCCATTTTGTCCTCTTCAAAATTATCTGCTTTCTGTCACCTCTAACTTCTCTGGATATATTTCATTGTTTTCTTGTTATGTTAATTTTTCTATTTTTAGAATAATAAAATAGCTATCATTTATTAAATATAAACTTGCTAATACTATGATCTTACTTCATTTCATACCTTTAGGAGATAAATATTTTAAGTGTTATTATATAACATGAAGAAGAGATAAAATTAGAGAAATTTTTTGTCCTAAATTGCCAGGTCAGACTGCAAAGACCATGCTCTTTCATCTCTCCTGTCTCCTTTTTTAATAAAGCTGGGCACTTTATCCTCTTTTATCCTGTTCTACATCTATCACATTTATTCATGGAGTGACAGTTGCTTCAAATCTATTTAAGAGCTTATCTAGTTATTTACATATGAGAGAGCATGCGGTTGGGATTACTACAAGAGCCAGGCAACACAAACAGAAAGGCTTCATTTTGTGCTTCCCGAAATAGCACCTCTACTGTTGGAACCCCTTTCAATCATCCTCAGGTTTCTGAACCTTCAATTGTGCCAATCCCTCCAATATTTATAGAAGGAGGAAATACATAGCTAAAATCAAGAATGTATTCCCTTCTACCTTTTCATGTTTTTATTATATCAATCTAACTAGGACATACACACTCTGAAAGTTTGTATATACTAATAAATGAATTATGTACATTATGAACATAAAATGTATATCACAAATACACTCTATTTACACATTATATACATATGAATGCATATAGCAAATTATATATAATTAGTAGATATAAGTATATATTAACATAGATGTATACATTAAAATGCTTTTTAAAATTCCATTGCTGGGGTGCCTGGGTGGCCCAGTCGGTTTAACGTCTGCCTTCGGCCCAGGTCATGATCCCGGGGTCCTGGGATCAAACCCCACATCGGGGCTCCTTGCTCAGCAGGGATCCTGCTTCTCCTTGCCTCTGCTCCTCTGCCTACTTCTGGTCCCTCTCTCTCTCTCCCGCTGTGTCAAATGAATAAATAAAAAAAACTCTTAAAATTCCGTTGCCAATATATTTTTTAAAGATTTTATTATTTGAGAAAGAGAGAGAGTGGAAGAGAACAGAGCAGAAGAGAGGGACAGAGAGGAAAGCAGGCTCCCTGCTGTGCAGGCAGCCAGACACAGGGTTCCATCCCAGGACCCTGGGATCATGACCTGAGCAGACGGCAGATGCTTAACCTACAGAGCCACCCACGCGCCCCTCCATTGCCAGTACTGAATTTGCATGACTCAAGATAGTATTGTCTTCCCCTTTCTCCCACAAACTCATGCTTTGTGTGTGTGTGTGTGTGTGTGTGTGTGTGTGTGCACTTGCACGGGCGCACGCGCGCGCGCACACACACACACACACACACACAGCAAGAGCAAGCCAAAATGTTTTCTGTAAGGATGGACACTTGGTTAATCTGTAGGTGTATTTCTTTAATGATCCATGTGTTTCTTTCTACTAGCACCCACATTATTAATGCACATTTGTATATATTAAATACATCACATCAGCTAGAACCTATCAGCTCTAAATAAAGAAAACTCCTTTACAAATGGTTTAAAGAAATATTAAACTTATTGTCTCAAAAACTGTAGGACACTATTCAGAGAAAAATAACAGAATCTAGAATCTCTACAATTTAGCATCAACAAATAAGAGACAGAATCTACATCATCCTCATTTAGGACTTGCTATTTAAGAGTTAGACTAGCATCATTTTCACCTGTGAAGGAGTAAAAACTTTCTAAGATCAGGAGCAAGGCAGCAGTATCTGTTCTCACTTATTCTATTTAACATCACAGCCAGTGCAACAAGGCAAGAAAATGAAATAAGATGCAAAATTATTGGAAAGAAAGAATTTAATGGTCCTATTTTCAGATGACATGATCATGCACAGAAAACCCAAAGGATCTGCAAAAAAAATTCCTGGAATTAATAAGTGAATTTAACAAAATTATAGGATATGAAGTCAATATAAAATGTAATTTATTTCTATATTAGCAATGAACAAATAGAAGATGAAATGTTAAAACATTCCCCCCCTTTTTTTTAATTTGTTAGAGAGAGACAGAGCAAACAAGCACAGGCAGACAGAGTGACCTGCAGAGGCAGAGGGAGAAGCAGGCTCCCTGCCGAGCTAGGAGCCGGATGTGGGACTCGATTCCAAAGGCAGCCACTTAACCAACTGAGCCACCCAGGCATCCCAACATCCCCATTTATAATAGCATCAAAAATACTTATGAATATATTTAATAATAGATATGAATGACCTGTTCACTGAAAACTACAAAGCATTGCAAAAAAAATTAAAGACCTAAATAAATGGTAAGCTACATCATGTTTATGGAAGAGGAGGCCCAGTATTGTAAAGATAGTAATACTGCTACATCAAAGAAGTCAACTACAAAAGAGTATATTTTGCATAATTCTTTTTATGTGAAAGTCTAGAAAAAGCAAAACAATAGCAACAGAAAAGCACTAAAAAAAGCCTATCAGTAGTGGTCTGGGGCCAAGCATGAGAGGAAGAGCAGGACTGGAGGAAACTTTCGAAAGTAAAGGATGTGATCTCTATCTTGATTGTGGTGGTTACTATAGTAATCTACAGTTACCACATTTAAATGGATCTTATTGTAAATATACTTAATACTTTAATTATAAAATCACAAAATGGGGATAAAAATATAAAGGAAACAGGTATGATAGTTATGGAAAAGTATCATGATTTTTTTAAAATAAGTTTATATAAGTATCATGATTTTTTTAATCTAAAAGTTATACCCAGTTTGGAGGGGGTTTTTTTGTTTTGGTTTGGTTTGGTTTTGCTTTTTGGTTTGTTCTTTTGTTTTGTTTCGTTTTGTTTGGTGTGACAAGATTTGAATGGGGAAGGTACAACTTTTTTTAAACTCTCCCTTATTTGAAAATTCAGTGTCTCAGAAACTACTCAGGAATAATAACATCAACAATGAATATAAACTATTTAGGAATGGTAAAGACCAATAAAATTACAATGACAGGCATAAATCACACAAAGATACAAGGAAATGAAACTGAGATATTGTGATTTATAGTAAACATATATTTGGTCTTTGTCCTTGTTTCAGGCACATGGCTCCCTAAAACCCTCAGCATTTCCTAAGTGATAAGGTGCCTTTTGTAATGTTAATGAGTGACTTTTAGAGGCACAGAAGGAGAGGGGCTGGTTGCCAGGGTAACCAAATCTGTAATTAGAGGTTTGAAACTCAGTTCACCTCCCTGACCTCCAAGGAGAGAAGAGCTAGTAGAACCAATCACCAGTGACCAATGATTGTTAACTAAGTTTCCATAAAAACCCAAAGGGAAAGGGCTCAGAGAGCTTCTGACTTGGTGAACTCTTGGAGGGTGGCACGCTCAGAGAGGACAGGGAAGCTTCCTGCTCCTTCTCACATACCTTTCTGTATGCAGCTCTTCCATCATGCTTTTGATTCATACCTTTCAGTATTCATACCCTTCAATTACAATAAACTGGTCATCTAGTGAGTAAACTGGTTTCTTGACTCTTGTGAACCACTCTAGCCAATCAGTGGAACCCAAGGGGGAGGTCGTGGCAACCTCTCATTTATAGCCAGTTGGTCAGAAGTGCTCTAACACCTTGGGCTCCCTACTGGCATCTGAAGTGGAGGGCGATCTTGTGGGCTGGAGCCTTAACCTGGGGATCTGGTGCCTTCTCAGGGTAGTGTCAGAAGTGAGTTGAATTATAGAACACCTAGAGACTTTTGTGGCAATGTGGGGAAAAAATATACCCCACACATTGGAACTGGTGTCAGAATCTTTAGTAGCCAGGTGTGATTTTTATTTGAAGTAACAAAATGGTGTTTTTCTCACTGTTAGTCCTTTTATGTTTCTTATTTTGCCTTTTACTGTAAAGAACAATTTTTCACCTTCTTCCACTTATGTTCTGAGTAACACTGTAGATTAATGGATTTTTATATATATATATATTTGTTTAGATTTATTTATTTATTTATTTGACAGACCGAGATCTCAAATTGGGGGAGAGGCCAGCAGAGAGAGAGGGGGGAAGCAGGCTCCCTGCTGAGCAGAGAGCCCTATGCAAGGCTGGATCCCAGGACTCTGGGATCATGACCCAAGCAGAAGGCAGAGGCTTTAACCCATTGAGCCACCCAGGTGTCCCAGATTATATTTTTTTAAATATTTTATTTATTTATTTGACAGACAGAGAACACAAATAGGCAGAGAGGCAGGCAGAAAGAGAGAGAGGGGGAAGCAGGCTCCCTACTGAGCAGGGAGCCGCATGCGATGTGGGGCTTGATCCCAGGACCCTGAATCATGACCTGAGCCAAAGGCAGTGGCTTTAACCCACTGAGCCACCCAGGCACCCCAAATGGATTATATTTTAATTGAAAATGAATTGTAACATCATATTTCTCATTTTGATGCTTTGTCTCTGTATATAAAGTATAGATAATATGCAGATATATAGTTATGTATAACATATAATCATAGATATATATGTATACATAAGGTAGATCTGATATATAGATATAAATATTTAGATATACAAACATTTATTATATATTATAACAAATTTTTATATATTATTATTTGATATAATTTTTTTTTAAATTTTACCAGTGTGAACTTCCTACAGTCTGGTTCCTATATTCTTTTGAAATTGTCATCGTTATGTCCCTTCTCTGCCTCTCTGCTGACCTCACTTCTTGAGTTCAGCCAAGAAAGAATTCGGAACCAAACTCTCAAGTAAGCAATAGCGTAATAACAATTAAAAAGGAAGTACTCTATCAAGATAGGAGAGGGCCAGCCTAGAGGTTGCAACAGCATAAGGAATCAGGGTTATCTTGTTTTTTAATCCTTAAATGGGTTATGGGTCATAGGTTAGTCTCTGACTGAGGTTACTTTCAGTCACTTCTGGGACTCCATCTAATGGTCAGAAGCGGGACTTTATGGCCCTCTGTGCTTCTTTTAAGAACAGTCATGGCAGCCATTCTTGGCAAGGAGGGGGTCAGAACCTCAATGTTATAATGAAGATATAAGCTACTATGGACAGCAGTTAGAGGGAAAAATGCATGTGGTCCCAGAGGTCTTCCCGGGCTGTTTGGAACTTGGTTTCCACCCTTTTATATCCATTGGAAAGCATTTGTTCCCTGCTTATACCTAGCTAACCTCCTCCTCTATCAAAATGTCCCCATTGCTTTATAAGCCTTCCTACAACTTTCTAGAACAAGATCTTTCAGATCCTTCCACTTCCCCTTCTCCAATTCTAGAATCATCCTATAAGGGAATAGTAATAGTATTTAGCAAGCAAGTTTTGGGTACTAGGAGTATTCGTTGGTTTGGGGGATGTCATAAGTTCTGGCAAACAGAGCTTAAAACATACACATAATCAAATCACTAGTTCAACTGGATACCTCAAGTTTTAGCCTAAGACAATAGGATACTTCTGGGCACCTGGGTGGTTCAGTTGGTTAAGCAACTGCCTTCGGCTCAGGTCATGATCCTGGAGTCCCAGGACCAAGTCCCAGGACCATCTCCCACATCCGGCTCTCTGCTCAGCAGGGAGTCGGCTTCTCCTTCTGCCCCTCACCCCTCTCATGCTCTCTCTCAAATAAATTAAATCTTAAAAAAAAAAGACAATAGGATACTTCCTTTCCAACCCATATTCCTCATTTATATCTCCCACTTCCCACAATGAAAACCCTGACTCCAACAAGCAACAATATATTTACTCATTTGCTAAATCCAGTTCTACACACACACACACACACACACAGTTTTGGAAAACTGGATAAAAACAAAGATAGTAAAGTTCAAGATGTTTATCTAACTCTGTCTCTATACAGTTATTCCCCCCCATTTGCTTTAAATGTATATTTGCAACCATCCCTGTTGATTATGTTTATTTTTAAACCAAGTAAAACTTGAGGGACACCTGGGTGGTTCAGTCACGTAAGCAGCTGCCTTCAGCTCAGGTCATGATCCCAGGAGTATAGGGATTCCACACAGGGTGGGAGTCTGCTTCTCCCTCTTCCTCTGCCCTTTCCTCCTGCTCGTTCTCTCTCTCTCTCTTTAAATCTTTAAAAAAATAAATAAAATAAGTAAAACATTAGCATGTCATAAGAAGACAAAACCATTTCGTGTACGTACGGAAAATCAATGTACTGTCACTTCCTCACTATCTTCCATGCAGTTCTTACATTTCAGTCTGTAGGTAATGAACTTTCTTGTCTATTCATTTTCTGTTCTTTTTCAAGCCCAGGGATGTGTATGCATACCCACACACTGGAAATCACTTATCAGCTTATTAATAGCTGCATTGTACTGTATTGCATAGAAATAAAATAGTGCAGTCCATCATTTTTTTATGTCTAATCATTTAGGTTATTTCCAGTATTCTGTAATTGCAAATAATGAAACAACGGATCCCTTTGTGTAACTGTGTGGATGTGTTTTGTATGATGAGATGGCATAAAATACGGTAAATTCCTAGAAGTAACATTGGCGGTATCTTAGTCTTCTCCGGCTGTTATAACAAAATGCCACAGACTGGGCAGCTTAAACAAAATTAATTTATTTCTGGGGCACCTGGGTGGCTCAGTGGGTTAAAAACTCTGCCTTCGGCTCAGGTCATGATCCCAGGGTCCTGGGATTGAGTCCCGCATCAGGCTCTCTGCTCAGTGGGGAGCCTTCTTCCCCCTCCTCTCTCCCTTTGCCTGCCTCTCGGCCTACTTGTGATCTCTGTCAAATAAATAAATAAAATCTTTAAAAAAAAATTAATTTATTTCTCCCAGTTCTGGAGACTGGCTAGGCCAAGGTCAAGGTGCTGGGCAAGGTAGATTTCATTCTGAGACCTCTCCTCTTGGCTCGAAGTCAGCCATCATCTCACTCACATGATTTCTTCCTGCTCACATAATTTCTTCCTGCATGCATGATGGGAGTAAGATATCAAATTCTCTGGGGTCTCTCCTTAGAAGGACACTAATCCCATCATACCAGGACCCCACCTTTATGACCTCATTTAACCATAATTACCTCTTTATAGGCCTTATCTCCAAATACAGTCATGCTAGGGATTAGGAACAAGATATGAATCTTGGGAGTATAAGGTTTTAGTCTGTAAGGGCCTACTTAGCCAGAGCGAGCCATTTTGTTGTTTATGCAGTAAACTTAGATTGACCCTACCCCCCCCCACCCGCACCCCGAGGAACTTACTTAGAAACAAGTCTGGGAAACCAGTAAAATATGACTGACCAGCCCCTGATAACAGAGCCCATATACCAGGACATGTCAGGTCAGGGGGAGGTAACAGAGCCCAGAATGCAAGGATGAGTCAAGCCAGGTGGAGACATCCAATCAGGAAAGCACCTCCCTAGCCACCAAAGAATGTGGGCCCTGCCTTTTTGGCACTTTTTGGGGACCAATTCTGATCAGAGTGATAGGCTAGTTCAAATAGCTACTATAGGGTGAATGGTAATTCAATTGGCCACCTGTGTGAGGCCAGGCTCAACCATATGGCCTTTGCTCTATAAAAGTTAGTCTGTGAGGCTGGAAGGGGTCGCCTCTTTGCAAGAGACAGCCCCAGAATGGTCGGTTTGATTCTCGGTGCTTGGTGCAAAATAAAGCTTTGCTTGACCTTCGCTTTGTATCAGTCTCGTTCCTTTGACCATGGACCCAACATAGTCCATAGCAGATGTGTCAAAGGTTATTTTCCCCCTGCCATTGTCTTTTACCATAATTTTTTTCAGATTTTCTACCATAATTTTTTCCATCTTTTTTTAAATTGTATATATGGTGAAATGCAAACGTTTTAAATATTAGTTCAAAAAGTTTTTAAAAGATTGTATGCCATTATCCAACACAGAGTATAGAATATTTTTATCATTCTAGAGATTACATTCCTGCCCTTTCTGGGAAATTTAACCTCCTCCAGAGGCAATCACTTTGAGACTCCACTTAACATAATGTTTTTGAGGCACAGATGTGTTAGTGTTTTTGTATACATATTCTATTTCTTTTTATTCAGTATAATGTTACTGAAATTCATGCATGTTGCTATGTGCATCTAATGCATTCCTTTTCATTCCTCAGTATCATTTCATTGTATGAATATAACACAATTTGTTATTTTCTGATTGATGCATATTTGTGTTGTTTCATTTCTGGCTACAATAAATAAGACTAGTGTAATCATTCTTACACGAAACTTTGAAAGTATGTTATTCTTTCTCTTGGGTAAATACATAGAAGTGGTTATACAATTGTATTATAGAAATGTTTTTCATTTGCAAGAAATTTCCAGTTTTCAAAAATGTTGTTCCCATTTTATGCTCCTTCTAGCTGTGTATAGAGTTCTAGCTACTCCATTTTTTGCCATCATTTGCTATTGACAACCTTTGATTTTAGCCACTTTTGTGTATTTTAATTTGTGTCCCCTGATTAATAATTATTAACACCTTTATTTTCATGTGCCTTTTGGTATATCCTCTTTTTAAAAACATCTACATAAATCTAAAAAGAAAAGAAAAAGACACACACACACAGACAAAGAAAACCTTCTATACAACCCCCCTTTTTTTTCATCTACACAATTCTAATGCCTTTTAAGAGAGGGTAGTTTTCCATTTTAATGCTGAGCCCTAAGAGTCCACTATAAAGAGATAAATGTGGCGGGTGAATCTTTTCCAGTCTGTGCTTTGTCTATTTTCTTAATGGTGTACTTTAATTAAATTGCTTGCTTTACCTCTGAAAGCTTGGTTTAGATTTTTCCAATGGAGTGAAACACAGTGCAAAGATCTTGACAGTTTTCTCAGAAACAAGAAGGGCAGGTGAGGGCGGCCTGCGCGTGGATTCCCTCCTGATTGATCCTGGAGGTGTAGAATCACTTCCATTCAAGCTGCCATGGCCTTGAAATAAGTTCTGACCTCCTAGAACTGCCCAAGACCCTCAGCATGACCAAGATTTCACTTTTCCTACCTTTTTTCACTGTTGAATTACTAAAGCGTACTAGTTTTAAAGCACAGTTTATGAAATTGCAATATTTAGCATAATTGCTTATTATAACCACACACCATATATTATCAAAATAAAATAAAATGGAAGCTTGATTTTCAGTAAGCTTATTCCTTTCTTAGAAATAACCAAAAAGAATAAAGGAATATTAGATGTGTACCAGTAAGTCACTGGGCTTTTGTGAGATTAGCTTTAGCCATAGGAGTGATTTTTTTTTTTTTCTTAAATCACTAAACTTTTTTTTTTATATATAGTCCTGGCCACAGCTAAATTTGCCCTTTGTGTCCTCCAAGCTGGACTACTGTGAGGAATTCTAATCAAGGGTTTCTTGAAGAGCTTCTCATAAGTTTGCTGAGTTGCAACCTGGGGAGAACACAGCATAGAGCTTGTTAACTGCCTCTGATTGCTAACAATGTGTGCCCTGAGGGAACCGTGAGGCGCTCTGCCTCTGAATAACGCCTCCAGCTATGTAAACCTCCGGAGGTGCTTCCTTTGATATTAATAGCTGAATCAAACTCTTATTTACTGGAAATCCTCTTTCAGTCACTTAAAGATGGAAAATTTAAAAACTTTTTTTGAAAAGCCCCTACCGTATCTAGGGCTTTTCCATTTTCCATTTTTATCCGTTTCATGTGTAAGTCAGGGTCAGGTCAGCCTGAAAAGAAAATGTTAGCCAACATGTCTCTGTCTCTGTCTCTCTCTCTAAATCACAGTGACTGTTAAGTATTTATGTTACTCTTAAGGCAGAACAAAGATACGCTTTTAGAACAATTAACCTTAAATACCCATATCTTTGAAGTATATGTATATGACATATATACGTACTTATGCTTATGTATAATAAATAAATACATGCTATCTTATGTACATATAAATAGCAAAGACTTAACAGTCAAAATCATAGTCCCAACTGGCAGAAATTAATGATGTTAGTTATAATACATTTTGGCATAGCTATCCCACTGAAGCCATTTGATGTCATAGTACACAGACTGTAAAGTTAAATATTTATAACCTCTGCCTTTCTTAGCCCTTCCTTGCATGAGGAAAGGATAATTGCAAAAGTAAAGTCGCTCCCCAACAAATATTTTACAGGGTTACTAACAAGGAGTCACATACAGAATGGAGTTTCGTCTGAGCTCACATCCCTCCCTCACACTCACAGTCTGATAATAATGAGAACTGCAGTGGCCAAAGGTTCAGTGGCAAGAGCCAGTCAAATATGGCACTAAGGTCCAAGATGATGGAAGAATTTGAATCAATGGTTCCTGACCTTTCAAATTGTTGCTTTAAATTGTTGTATGAGCCATGTTCTGTCTGCAGCAAAGAATGTCACTCAAGTTAACAAGGTAGCTTATTAATCCATATTCACAAGGTTATTAATCTTGTTTTGCTTTTATAGCAAACAAAACATCCCAGCTTACTGAAAGAGCACTAACTAAATAGTACATCTCTGATACTTTATATTTGTAAAACACATCTACATACAGAACGTTATTTAATATGATTTGCAATATTTTTTTCTTTTAAAATTGAAGAAATTGAGGCTTAGGAAAGTTCCATAGTCCTAAACTTTACAAAGCTAGTAAGTATCGGGTAATTGATTCTAACCTGCTTTTTAATCTGTAATTATACTAACTCCATTTAATATAAATGAATTCTATTTATACTGCCCATTTAACGATAGTGGTAAAACGTGAGTCTTTAATAGTTAAGATATTGGCAGAGGGAAAATAACAGTGGGTTGGGGGTTAAAAGAACTGTCTGTACATCATGCTGGAAAAGCATGACAAATGGACATAAGTTCCTGGATCCAGTCTGGCAGTTAGAGCCTGTGACTGGAATTTCTAAGTGTGCATTGTTGAAGTATAGTGGATAGCAGCATCATGGCAAGACTCAACTCTTCAGAGCAAAGTGTGGAGTGGGAAAGATTCATCAGATGTTTAGGGGCTTAGGCTAGGTTGCAGCCAAAATTGGTATTGAAAAAAAAAATACCAGTAGCCAGTTTGTATAGAAGCTGACAGTGGACAGTTAAGAGAATGTAATCTACATGCTTAGGTCCAAATAGTTGGGAAATGAGAGAGGATAGAATTTTAGATATACTGATGTAGTAGAGACACATAACATAGATATTTGGTTCTCAATTGTTGACTCTTCAGAAAGGCCAGAAAATGTGTTGATCAAAATTAAGTTTATTAGATTTACCACAATGAGGGAGAACACAACCTTGACAGAGTCTTAATAGCCTCAAAATGAGAAATTAAGGCAAAATGTTTGTAGAGTTTTAGAGGACTGAACTGGATGGCTTTAAGGGGATCTTTCTCAACTAGAAATTAGTCAGAATTTGGTAGCATTCAAGGCATCATAACTTTCGGTGGGTACATAGAAGCAAGGGTCTTGAAGCAAGTCTTGATCAGAAAGCAGTTAGCCTTGTTAAGTAATCCGTTAAGTTGGTTCATACTCTTATCTTCTAGAAACAGGTATTTCCTGGAGCAAGCAACTGAATTAATTTTGCTTGGTTCCAGCATAGTTTAATACAAGGAGAGGGAATTGTCTTGGGTTCAGTTCTATAGCCTAGAAGAACTGAATTCCAGTGGCACTGTGTGACAGTGTGTGTGTATGTGTATGAGAGAGAAAGAGATTGAGAGAGAGAGGTCTCCAAACCTTGGGGAGAAGCTCAAAGAGAGACTTAGAAAAAACTATAATTTAATGAATGTAGATATTTACCATCTTCCTAATTGTTCCCGAGAGTCACTGAGATGGAAAACATAATTCTGTGATATTCCTTTAGTTTTCTCAGTCCTATATGCTGAGACTATGATTCATATATCTAAAGCATTTTTTCAGGGCCCCCTGGGTGGCTCAGTCCATTAAGCATCTGCCTTTGACTCAGATCATGATCCCAGAGTCCTGGGATCAAAGCCCTGCATTGGGCTCCCTGCTCAGCGGGGAGTCTGCTTCTCCCTCTCCCTCTGCCCTTCCCCCCAACTCATGCTCTCTCTCATGCTCTCTCTCTCTCTAATAAATAAAATCTTTAAAAAAATTAAAGTATTTTTTCATAAATTATGACTTAACAAACATAAGTAAATTAATGCATCTAGTGCTCAAATGAAGAAATGGAAATACCCTTCAAACCTGGAAGATTTAGGGAATTTTCAAATATAGTTTCCTATTAGTGACTTTCACCTTACAGGTTGACCATAGAACCTCATTCTGCATTAATTATCATTCATTCTTCCAAAGTATATGGCTTTGAGTTTTAGTGTGCTGCTTCCTCCTGTAGTGAAACGAAGCCTAGGAAGGAGCAGGCATGAGTTTGAAAGTATCTGGCCTTAGGAACTCCAGCTAATTGGAGATGAAAGGGCAGCTGACACCTTAATATTTATAGGCATTACTAAGTCTTTGCAAGAAGGGAGAAGAGGAAAGGAGAAGGATGCTTTATAGATAGGCAAATTTAACTGCATTTAAAATAGAGCTTCCAGGCACATGACAACAACAACGTATTTTGATAACCTTGCCTATTTATCTAGATGCCTTTGCTTTTGCCTAAAATATAAAAATAAGGAAATTTATTGGAAAGTGTAAGAAACACAAGCAAAGTACTTACTGATGACTATGACGATTCAGTGTCTCTATTAAATATTCTGACGTTTCTGTGCTAACTGTTGGTTTCATATGTTTATACAAAGCCCAAGAAAAAAAGAATTAATGAAATATCTAAAGCATTATAAAAATTTGTATCCACAGTTTCTTAATGTACCCCTAAAATGCACATCATCGTCATTATCTAACAAAAATAAGCTTTACATACACTCCCAAACTAAGAAAACTAGTAATTGGTAATATATTAATTTTATTCTGAAACTAGAAGCCTGGATTGCATTATTTTTTTTATAACTTGCCATGGAATAGTCAACCTAGAAGGGTCTATTTTTATAAAAATAAAAAGGGTCTATATTTATAAAAATAAATATTGAAGTTTTTTTCTAAATTAGAACTGTACGAAGATAGACTATAACTGCTTTGTGAGGTAACGACTTTAATTGTCAGTAGAGCTGATAAAGATACTGACTCAGATTCAGCCAAGAAGGGATTTCTGCATTGGGAGAATGGGTGAATTAGATGACATTTAAAATTCTTAGACTTTTCTGAAGAGGATTAATATAAAAACTAGCTCAAAACCTTGTTAGGTAACTTCAGATGACATCACACTTCAATATACTACAGTATCATACCAGCCAAGGTGATCTTAGGTTTTCCCTCAGCTTCACCAAACTTTACAGAGGTCTTCTTCCTGTTTCTAGGTCCCTGACCTCCATTTCCTTAGAGCATTTATGTTAGAAAACTAGTACTTGTCACATCTGCCCCTTTGAGGTATAAATTCTTTAAAAGCTCCTGTCAGTTTTATAATCCAGGACTGACTATCTCAAGGACCTAGGAGCTATCTCTTTGAAATACTGTCATCAAGGAAAATAGTGCCCTGTCTCTGTGGGAGGATAGGAGCCTCACTTCAGTAGTAGACTAGCTATAGGAGGCACCTTGGTCCAAGCTATAAAACTACTTCCTATCATGAAGATAAAAAGATTTACTTTTCCTTTGGATAGGGCTAATTTGCAAGTACAGATGGCTTAAGATTTCCTCCATCCCAGTTCTCAACAACTCTCCAGCCCTTTGTTTCTTTTTCTCAAAAGGAAAAAAAAAAAAAATTAAAAACACAAAGTTTTTTTTTTTTCACTAATTTGCTGATTTATTCTTTCAACCAATATGTACTTAGATGTTCTTTGAAGGCACTAAAAGGATACAGATGAGTATAAGTGTTTTCTGAAAGAGATCACAGTTAATCAAGAGATATAAATATACAAACAAGAATAATACCCAAAAAAATTTTAAAGATAGAAACAAAGTACTCTGAAATATTTAAAGAATTGAAATGATTTATAACTCATTGGTGAAGGAGATGAACTATTCACAGGAGGATTCATGGAGGAACAAGTGTTCAAGCTGGGCCTCTAACAATGGCAAGAAATAGTGGGCTTCAGCTCTACAGAGAAGAATACTTTGAGGAAGAGGCTTTCAAAGCAAAGGCAAGAAGACAGAGCTGTAAGCCTCCCTTGAGACTTACAAGTGGTGCAGTGTAATAAACACAAGGTATCTTTAGGGGGAGTAAAACCAGAAGATTAGGTTGACCTAGATCTTGAAAGATCTGGAGAACCAAGCCAAGGATTCGGGATTTTATCCTATGAATAATGAAAAACGATCGAGTATTTTAAACTAGAGAGAAAGTGACCAAATCTACATGCTAAGAAGTGCAATGAGGCAGTAGTTGTCATTTTTGCTCCCACCTTACTTCAAAATATTTTGAAAGAAAAACATAGCAACTCATTATAAAGATGTTTTCCCCAAACCAACACTTTGAATTGGTGTCTTGTGAAGAAAACATGGGAAAGAAGAACCAGCCTGACACCTTGATTACAGGAGCATTCTCAGGCAGGTCGGTTTCAGGACAAAACACACATGGAAATGGAGGATGTGGAAGATGATTCCCTAAGGATATCTGGTCCCATGTATTTCTTGGCAAACCTTTTTCACTCCTGTAGACGTGTATATGGATACAATATTCTGAAGACTGCTGAAGGACAATGCAATGGAGAATATGAAGACTGGAGACAGAGTTAACAATAGAATATTTTTATTTTAGTCCATGCACAAGTTGCTTAGTGCACAAAATAGGGCAGCAGAAGTGGGTTTTAGGAGCTGCTGCTTAATAAGTTACTCCACGTTTATTTTCTTCAAATAACAGCCATTTGTAGTTGCCTGTGGATCCGGTAAAGCGAACCATATCACCTCACTGTGGGTTGCCTCGCTCAGGCAACTGTGATTTGCCAACACGTAGGCTGGGGTCTCCCTAGTCTAGGATGGCCTCACTCGTATATATCCGGCACCTGTGGATTGGGGAGATGAGGGCAATGTGTCTACTTATCCCTCAGGTTCATTGAGGTGTGATAATATGAAGGTGGCAGGGTTCTAAGAGAAACAACCAAGACATTTGGAAGCCTAAACTTGAAACTGGCACGTTATTCCTATGTCACAAGACCAGCACAGAATCAAGGGGTCAAGAGGTAGACTCTAACCTCTTTCTGAGAATTGTTGCAAAGTCGTATTTCAAGAAACAGGAACACAGAGAAAGGAAAAATTGTGGTCACTTTTGCAATTAGCCACAATGGTGGTATGGAAGGCCTCTGAGATTTTAGAATGGGACTGCTTTAAAAAGAATAATCTTGCAGAAGCAGGCAAGTCATACCAATGGGAAGGTAGTCTAGAATGTGGAGGTTAATGAAATAGTGGAAGTGTACTTGATACAGTGTGGTAAAATAGATGTAGTCAAGAGATAGTAGAGGTGAAAGAAGAAAGAATGACCAAGATTGGGTGAATTGTTTGTTATAGGAAGAATAAAGTTCTTACTGAAATTAATTGTAGTTCAATTGTACTTAAATATGGAGTTAATTAAATTCATCTTAATTGGGTCAATTAATCTGTATGTAAATTTGGCCAACTTCATCATGGATGCAGAGAAACATTGAATATTAGTTTTGATTGACAAAGCCTTCAAAATCCATCTAATCCAATCCCCTCTCTAACACATGAGAAAATAGAATGTCTCATTCAATGATACATAGAAATTATGTTATTTAACCCATAAATAAAGAGCGTTTGTCATAACACACCTCAGTCCAGAACTAGTGATAACAGAGACCAAGTAACTCAGTTATGTGTTCTGAGAAGTATTGTCAGCGTACAAGCAAAAGAAATCCACAGGTAATGTAAAATTCAATTTTCATCAGCAACACTCAACCACTTTCCAAATCTTTAATAACTGATCTTCATGTTTCCTAAATCGTCATATTTGAGAATAAAGAAACCTTGGAGAAAACCTAATCCAGTCGTTATAAAGCAATATTTTAAAGCACATGGTAGTCTAGTTCAACACACTTACATAAGAGGACATTGAACAAAAGTGTAAGTCAAGTCATGTGTTGAAGGCACTAGGTGAGTTGTTGGCAAAGCTGGCTCAAGGGCCTATTTTCTCAGACTCTCCAGCTCGCTGCCGCCCTGCCTCTACTTGAGGCAGGCAGAGGAGCAGGAGCAGTGAAAGGACAATAATGAGTGGTATTCGGAGACAGAAAGTGAATCCCAGAGGATGGCCTGAGAAGTATGGAACTGATGGCAGCTAAAACGAATGTACGTTTGCTGTGTAAATAGAGTGATAGACACGGTCATAAACATAGGCACGCGTGTATGCAAAGGTCACTGACCACTGAGTGCTCTCACTCATGAGAAGATAAAGATCTTCGGCCTCACAGATACGTGAAAAGAATCCATCTGTTCACTCTTTTATCTTACCCAGTAGTGCCTCATTTTCTTCCACAGATAGAATCAGAGGGTGGCTCATCAGTGCTCTGTTTAATCAGGTATTCTGATTAATGGTAGCTGTACATATTTTGCAGGTAATTAAATTCCCAAACGTTAGGATTCGAGTAAATATCTTTGACATTAAGTCTATACCAAGCAAAATATAATTTTTCTTTGTTGAATCAACAACCCTAATAGTTCAGGGTTATTATGATGAGTTTCATTATCCTCTTATTGCTGAATTGCAAAAGGGCCTCTCCACGGCGCTCCCCGAGCTCCAGAATACCACCTAACAGGCAGATTGTGCATCACAGAAAAAGAGAAAGAAATCCCCCCATTCTGCACGTCCTGCACAGAGCTTCCCGTTTCTGTTTATAAATTTTACACATTTACAAACGTTTGTTTTGGATTGTAAATAAAGACTGAGGAAGAAGCAACCCATAGCATCTTGGTAGTTACGACAGATGGTGTTAGCCATGTGGGAATGCTTAGAATACAGAAAAATAAATTGTTATATAGTGAGGGCTCTGTCTTACACAAATGTTGGGTATAATGCTAATCAATTAATTCCCGTAGTATTTTAAAACAATATCTAGTGAAAACTTTCGTTACTAAGAATTAGGGAATAGTGTAACAAAATTAAGTAATAAGCAAGTAAAATCAAGTATTCATTCCAGATGTAAACAAAATAATAGAGTTTACTAATCCTCAGTGTTTAAATATCTTTTCAAGCTGAATTTGTAAAGGCAATGTGATCTCCAAAGCAGACTAGTTTTATTAAAACAATAATTTTATTCAAAGAAGCCAAATTTCCCTATCATTAGAATATAGGCTTCTAGGAAATTCTCAAGGCAAAAATATTTTCCAGAACCAAGCTTACTACCCCACACACCAGAAGCTACAGAACTCACTCTGCAAGCTCCAACACCTTTGGCCTTCCTGGGAAACCCCACACTGCACCCACCCAGAGGAGGCTACCTGGCCCGTAGCACCTGCAATCATGATAAAAAGAAATGATCATTTCCTGATGCAGGGGCTTGGGTGAAGGGACCAGCTCCCTCATGCAGGATAAAGAAAAATAGAATTTCTTTAGTACTGTAAGTAATGTGTCCGATGGCCCGTATCCACCACAGACAACTGACACCCACGATCAGACATTTTAAAATACACATGTGAGGCTTCTCTTACTGGTCAGAAATTTTACATCATTTCTTTTTCTTCTTTAACTCATATTTCCATTCCACTTCATTCACAGACTTAATGTAATTAAGTCTTAATGCAGTGAATTTTTATTCTTAGATATTTTTGTTGATCACCCTATCAGGCCATTGTACTGCCTAACCCCAGCAGGCATTGTTCGTATAATATATATTATTTCTTAATTCCTTGAAAATAAAGTATGTTAATTTAAATTTATTTTCTTTACATTTCCCAATTTCCCATAACTGCAAGATCCTAAAACTTTAAAAAAATTTCTTTGGAGGTCCAGTTATAATTACAGCAATGATGAGTACACAGTAAAAATAATTCTATTACCTATTATGATAATTATAAAATAAAAACAATACAATGATACTGAAAATTAATTTTAAGATAATCGACCCTTATTTTTAATTAATTAATGTGCCATCTATTAATAGCATTAATTGCTAGACTATGAGAGAGTTAAGTAGCTACTCTCTCTCTCCCCAATTCTCACCTTCAAATGTGAGCTCTGAGAAATCTTTTTTGCATAAAAAAGTGGATGGATCTGGATAGAGTTTTGTGGGTAAATTCTCTGAACTACAGAGTTTTATGGCAATATCACTTAAATATCTTTTATCAAATTTTATTTATGTTCTGTTAGTGGATAGTTTGATTTGTTCCCCTTTTAATTTTGTAGGAAAGAATGAAGTAAAAATACCTGATTTGGAACATGATTGTTACCCATCATTAGATTCATTCACTTTTTCAAAACCAACACTTACTTTAATGCCTCCAAGATTCTTTTTTTATTCCTTGAGAGATACCCCTTTATTTTGCACAGTATGAGATGAATATCCCAGTTTAAAGACCAGTCTACTAGGCTATCCGACTGTTCTATGCCCTATTTCCTGTGGAAAGGCTAAGAATGTATTGCTATACGGACTCCATTAACTCCATCCCTTCCAGTACATGCAAAGATGGTGAGGCTCTGAGTGACAACAGAAGACATGCAAGTGTTTTCAGACAGCGAGGAATGTTACATGAGATAAACAGGACAAAACACTCCATGATAGGAACCATCATGAAAGTCAAAGTACAAATCTTTCAAGAAATGACTGTCCCTCATTTTTTTTTTAATTTTATTTATCCTGAAAGAGAAAGAGAGGGAGAGAGAAAGAGATGATGAGCAAGGGGAGGGGTAGTAGCAGACTCCCCACTGAGCAGGGAGCCCAATGCAGGACTCCATCCCAGGACCCTGGGATCATGACCTGAGTCAAAGGCAGATGCTTAACCGACTGAGCAACCCAGGTGCCTGACTGTGCCTCATTTAAAAATAACCAGGGACACGTCTGCCTTTGGTTCAAGTCATGGAGATCGAACCATGCATTGGGCTCCCTGCTCAACCAGGAGCCTGCTTCTCTCTCTGTCCCATCCTGCTGCTCATGCTCTCTCTTTCTCTATCTGAAATGAATGAATAAAATCTTTAAAAAGGAAAAATAGGGCTCCTGGGTGGCTCAGTGGGTTAAAGCCTCTGCCTTCGGCTCAGGTCATGGTCTCAGGGTCCTGGGATCGAGCCCCACATCAGGCTCTCTGCTCTGTGGGGAGCCTGCTTCCTCCTCTCTCTCGCCTGCCTCTCCACCTACTTGTGATCTCTGTCTGTCAAATAAATAAATTAAAAAAAAAAAAGGAAAAATAACCAAGAACAAAATATTTAAGTTCATCTTTAGTAATTTAGAGCTTGTCAATAATCTTTCAGAACTTAAACTACTATGAAGTGGAAAAGTTTCTGTATCCCCATAAAGGTAATAGGAAACAGGAACTGTTCATTTGTAGATAGTACCTACTATTTTGGCTATGAGAATGTGAAGAAAGCTCTGAGGTCACCATATTCATCTATGGCAACATTTAATATGGAGTAATCCTGCCAACATGAAGTTGATCTAACAAGTGTTCTGAATATGACTAAATCAGGTGAGTATTTCATCCTGTCAAGTAGGATTGAGAAGGTGTAAGGAGAATCACCACTCATAATGCAAAATGGTAGATTGATATAAGTGCACATAATGACCAACTTCATCCATTCCAGGCATTAAATATGGCTGCCTACCATGGTAACCAATAATCAAATGTGGCTATTTAAATTAATTAAAAGTAGGGATGCCTGGGTGGCTCAGTCCGTTAGGCATCTGCCTTCAGCTCGGATTGTGATCCTGCTTTGAGCTCCCTGCTCGGTTGGGAGCCTGCTTCTCCCTCTCCTGCTCTGCCTGCTCTGCCTGCTGCTCCCCCTGCTTGTGCTCTCTGACAAATGAATAAATAAAATCTTTTTTAAAAAGAAAAAAATTAATTAATTAAAGTAAATAAAACTAAATTTTCAGTTCTTGACTCATACTAACCTCATTGCAGGAGCCTTTTAGCTGTGTATGCCCAGTGGATATGCATTGAACAGTGCAGATACAGAACATGTCCATTCTTGGCAGAATTTGAATTAGGTATATCAAACCACTGGAAAGCCAATTTTAAATTTTTATTTAACAGACACATGTAATATAAGTACTATATAATTAATGTAAGAATTATATGACTCATCCCAAATAGAAAGAAATAAACAATTTGTTTTAATGGATGTTAGCATCTTTAAAATCATATGAATATCATTTGATATATGGAAAGATGAGATTTTGTAACTCTACTCCGGTGGCCTACAGGTTAATAAGCTTCCAAAATTGAGCAATTTACACTTTTACAAATAAGAAAAGGTCAGGTCTCTAGTGTTTCAACCAACTCATTATGGAAAAATAATTTATGTCAAGCCACTCATCTAATATTGAGAAATAGGCAATTAAAATAGATTGTTCTATAATTAGTAGTTTAAATCTTGAATTTAAGGTTTTAAAACAGATATATCATGCTTATTATATTGCAATATAGATGTACATATATGTATGTGTTTATGTGTGTAGTGTTTTTTTATTTTTTTCCTAACATATAATGTATTATTTGCCCCAGGGTACAGGTCTGTGATTCATCAGGTTTGCACACATCACAGCACACACCATAGCACCTACCTTCCCCAATGTCCATAACCCAACCACCCTCTACCTACACCCCTCCCCCCGGCCACCCTCAGTTTGTTTTCTGAGATTAAGAGTCTCTTATGGTTTGGCTCCCTCCTGATCCCATCTTGTTCATTTTTTCCTTCCCTACCCTCCAAGCTCCACATTTTGCCTCTCAAATTCCTTATATCAGGGAGATATCTTTCTCTGATTGACTTATTTCGCTCAGCATAATACCCTCTAGTTCCATTCATGTCATTGCAAATGCAAGATCTCATTTCTTTTGATGGCTGCATAGTATTGTATTGTATATATATACCATTTCTTCTTTATCTGTTCATCTGTTGATGGACATCAAGGTTCTTTCCACAGTTTGGCTATTGTGAACATTGCTGCTATAAACATTCAGATGCACGTGCCCCTTTGGATCACTACATTTGTATCTTTAGGGTAAATACCCAGTAGTGCAATTGCTGGGTCATAGGGTAGTTATATTTTCAACTTTTTGAGGAACCTCCATGCTGTTTTCCAGAGTGGCTGCTCCAACTTGCATTCCCACCAACAGTGTAGGAGGGTTTCCCTTTCTCCGCATCCTCACCAGCATCTGTCATTTCCTGACTTGTTAATTTTAGCCATTCTGACTGGTGTGAGGTGGTATCTCATTGTGGTTTTGATTTGTATTTCCCTGATGCCGAGTGACATGGAGCACTTTTTCATGTGTCTGTTGGCCATCTGGATGTCTTCTTTGCAGAAATGTCTGTCCATGTCCTCTGCCCATTTCTTGATTAGATTATTTGTTCTTTAGGTGTTGACTTTGATAAGTTCTTCATAGATTTTGAATACTAGCCCTTTATCTGATATATCATTTGCAAATATCTTCTCCTATTCTGTCAGTTGTCTCTTGATTTTGTTGACATTGCCTTTGCTGTGCAAAAGCTTTTGATCTTGATGAAGTCTCAATAGTTCATTTTTGCCCTTGCTTCCCTTGCCTTTGGCAATGTTTCTAGGAAGAAGTTGCTGCAGCTGAGGTCAAAGAGGTTGCTGCCAGTGTTCTCCTCAAGGATTTTGATGGATTCCTATCTCACATTGAGGTCTTTCAAATGTTTTGAGTCTATTTTTGTGTGTGGTGTAAGGAAATGGTCCAGTTTCATTTTTCTGCATGTGGCTATCCAATATTCCCAACACCATTTGTTGAAGAGACTTTTTTCCATTGGACATTCTTTCCTACTTTGTCGAAAATTAGTTGGCCATAGAGTTGAGGGTCTGTTTCTGGGCTCTCTATTCTGTTCCATTGGTCTGTATGTCTGCTTTTGTGCCAGTACCATACTGTCTGGATGATAACAGCTTTGCAATAGAGCTTGAAGTCTAGAATTGTGATGCCACCAATTTTGGCTTTCTTTTTCAACATTCCTTTGGCTATTCGAAGTCGTTTCTGGTTCCATATAAATTTAAGGATTATTTGTTCCATTCTTTGAAAAAGAAATGATGGTATTTTGATAGGGATTGTATTAAACATGTAGGTTGCTTAAGGTAACATAGACATTTTCACAATATTTGTTCTTCCAATCCATAAGCATAGAGCATTTTTCCATTTCTTTGTGTCTTCCTCAATTTCTTTCATGAGTACTTTATAGTTTTCTGAGTACAGATTCTTTGCCTCTTTGGTTAGGTTTTTTTCCTAAGTATCTTATGGTTTTGGGTGCAGTTGTAAATGGGATCGACTCCATAATTTCTCTTTCTTCTGTCTTGTTGTTGGTGTAGAGAAATGCAACTGATTTCTGTGCATTGATTTTACATCCTGACACTTTAGTGAATTCCTGTACAAGTTCTAGCAGTTTTGGAGTGGAATCTTTTGGATTTTCACATAAAGTATCATATCGTCTGCAAAGACATTAGAGTTTGACTTCTTCTTTGCCAATTTGGATGCCTTTAATTTCTTTTTGTTGTCTGATTGCTGAGGCTAAGACTTCTAGTACTATGTTGAATAGCAGTGGTGATAATTGACATCCCTGACGTGTTCCTGACCTTAGCAGAAAAGCTCTCAGTTTTTCTCCATTGAGAATGATATTCATGGTGGGTTTTTCATAGATGGCTTTGAAGATATTGAGGTATATACCCTCTATCCCTACACTTTGAAGACTTTTGATCAAGAAAGGATGTTGTACTTTGTCAAATGCTTTTTCAGCATCTATTGAGTGTATCATATGGTTCTTGTTCTTTCTTTTATTAATGTATTGTATCACATTGATAAATTTGCAGATGTTGAACTAACCTTGCAGCCCTGGAATAAATCCCACTTCATCATGGTGAATAATCCTTTTAGTGTACTTTTGGATCCTGTTGGCTAGTATTTTGGTGAGAATTTTTGCATCTGTGTTCATAAAGGATATTGGTCTGTAATTCTCTTTTTTGATGGGGTCTTTGGTTTTGGGATCAAGGTGATGCTGGCCTCATAAAATGAGTTTGGAAGTTTTCCTTCCATTTCTATTTTTTGGAAGCGTTTCAGGACAATAGGTATTAATTCTTCTTTAAATGGTTGGTAGAATTCCCCTGGGAAGCTGTCTGGCCCTGGACTCTTGTTTGTTGGGAGATTTTTGATGAATGCTTCAATCTCCTTACTGGTTATGGGTCTGTTCAGGTTTTCTATTTCTTCCTGGTTCAGTTGTGGTAGTTTGTAAGTCTCTAGGAATACATCCATTTCTTCCAGATTGTCAAATTTGCTGGCATATATAATTATTTGTATTTCTTTGGTGTTGGTTGTGAGCTCTCCTCTTTCATTCATGATTTTATTTATTTGGGTCCTTTCTCTTTTCTTTTTGATAAGTCTGGCCAGGGGTTTATCAATCTTATTAATTCTTTCAAAGAACCAGCTCCTAGTTTTGTTGATTTGTTTTACTGTTTTTTTGGTTTCTATTTCATTGATTTCTGCTCTGATCTTTATGATTTCTCTTCTCCTGCTGGGTTTAGGCTTTCTTTGCTGTTCTTTCTCCAGCTCCTTTAGGTGTAGGGTTAGGTTGTGTACTTGAGACCTTTCTTGTTTCTTGAGAAAGGCTTGTATCGCTATATATTTTCCTCTCAGGACTGCCTTTGCTGTGTCCCACAGATTTTGAACCATTGTGTTTCCATTATCATTTGTTTCCATGAATTTTTTCAATTGTTCTTTAATTTCTTGGTTGACCTATTCATTCTTTAGAAGGATGGTGTTTAGTCTCCACGTATTTGGGTTCTTTCCAACTTTCATGTTGTGATTGAGTTCTAGCTTCAGAACATTGTGTTCTAAAATATGCAGGGCATGATCCCAGTCTTTTGGTACTGGTTGAAACCTGATTTGTGACCCAAGATGTGATCTATTCTAGAGAATGTTCCATGTGCACTAGAGAAGAATGTGTATTCTGTTGCTTTGAGATGGAATGTTCTGAATATATCTGTGATGTCCATCTTGTCCAGTGTGTTATTTAAGGCCTTTATTTCCTTGTTGATCTTTTGCTTGGATGATCTGTCCATTTCAGTGAGGGGGAGGTTAAAGTCCCTTACTATTATTGTGTTATTGTCGATGTGTTTCTTTGATTTTGTTATTAATTGGTTTATATAGTTGGTTGCTCCCACGTTAGGGGCATAGATACTTACAATTGTTAGACCGACCCTTTGAGTATGATATAAGGTCCTTCCTCATCTCTTATTATAGTCTTTGGCTTAATGTCTAATTGATCTGATATAAGGATTGCCACCCCAGTGTTCTTTTGATGTCCATTAGCATGGTAAATTATTTTCCATGCCCTCACTTTAAATCAGGAGGTGTCTTTGGGTCTAAAATGAGTTTCTTGTAGAAAGCATATAGATGAATTTTGTTTTTTTATCCATTCTGATACCCTGTGTCTTTTGATTGGGGTATTTAGCCCATTTACATTCAGGGTAACTATTGAAAGATATGAATTTAGTGCCATTGTATTGCCTCTAAGGTGACTATTACTGTATAATGTCTCTTTTCCTTTCTGGTCTACTACTTTTAGGCTGTCTCTTTGCTTAGAGGACCCCTTTCAATAATTTCTGTAGGGCTGGTTTGATGTTTACAAATTCTTTTAGTTTTTGTTTTTCCTGGAAGCTTTTTATCTCTCCTTCTATTTTCAATGATAGCCTAGCTGGATATAGTATTCTTGGCTGCATGTTTTTCTCATTTAGTGCTCTGAATATATCATGTCCATTCTTTCTGGCCTGCAAGGTCTCTGTGGATAAGTCTGCTGCCAATCTAATATTTTTCCCATTGTATATTACAGACTTCTTGTCCTGAGATGCTTTCAGGATTTTCTGTTTGTTACTAAGACTTGTAAATCTTACTATTGAGTGACAGGGTGTAGACCTTTTTTATAGATTTTGAGGGGGATTCTCTGTGACTCCTGGATTTTGATGTTTGTTCCCTTTGTCATTTTAGGGAAATTCTCTACTATAATTTGCTCCAATATACCTCTGCCTCCTCTCTCTTTCTTCTTCTTCTGGAATCCCAATTATTCTAATATTGTTTCATCCTATGGTATCACTTTTCTCTCGAATTTTCCCTTCGTGGTCCAGTAGTTGTTTGTCTCTCTTTTGCTCAGCTTCTTTTTCTCTGTCATTTGCTCTTTTATATCACTAATTCTCTCTTCTACCTCATTTATTCTAGCAGTAAGAGCCTCCATTTTTTTATTGCACCTCATTAATAGCTTTTTTTATTTCAGCTTGGTTAGAGTTTAGTTCTTTTATTTCTCCAGAAGGGGCTTTTATTTCTCCATACATGTTTCTGTAATATATTCCATGCCTTTTTCGAGCCCAGCTATCACCTTGAGAATTGTCATTCTGAACTCTAGATCTGACATATTACCAATGTCCATATTGATTAGGTTCCTAGCCTTTGGTACTGCCTCTTGTTCTTTTTTTTTTTTTTTTTTTTTTGTGGTGAGTTTTTCTGCCTTGTCATTTTATCCAGATAAGAATATATGAATGAGAGAATAAAATGCTAAAAGGATGGCAAGACCCCAGAAAAATGTATGCTAACCAAATTAGAAGAGACCCCGAATCAGGGGAACAGCAAAGGGGGTAAAAATAAATTTTAAAAAATTTATATATATATATCGTTCTATTCACCAGTGAATAGAACAGAGCCATCCACTTGATTTTGGGTGTATTTTGGTCTCTTAGAAGAAACTACTTCCCAAAATTTTAAAGAAAGAAAAACTTATACATATACAAAAATAAGGGTAAACACAATGAAGGAATGGAATATGACAATAAAGATGATTTTTTAAAAAATCTAAAAAAGGAATTGATAAGATAAATTGGTTGGGAAAAGAAAGACAAAGAAATTGGAGAGAATTTGCTTAGGCTGGAGAGTAGAACAAAGCCCTGTGCTAGATTTAGGGTATATTTTGATCTATAAAAGAAATTGCATCCCAAAATTTTTTAGAAGAGAAAACACTATATGTACACAAAAAATAATGTTAGATACAACAAAGGATAAAATATGACTATAATAACGAAGATTTAAAATGATTTTTTTAAGAAAGGTATTGTTAAGATAAACTGGTTAAAAAACGTTGAAAGAGAAAAAAAGGAAAAGTTAAAAAAAATTAGAGTAAGAAAAAAATAAAATTAAAAAAATTTTTAATTAATTTTGCAAGACTAAAGAATCATGGTGAGAAAGCTTTGCTTTCTCCTCCTCTGGAATTCCACTGTTCGCCTTGATCAGTGAGCTTGGTCTTGGCTATATGTTCTTGCTGATCTTCTGGGGGAGGGGCCTGTTGTAGTGATTCTCAAATGTCTTTGCCCAGAATTGGAATTGCGCCACCCTTGCCAGGGGCCAGGCTAATTAATCTGCTCAGGTTTGCTCTTGGGAGCTTTTGTTCCCTGAACACTTTCCATAGAGCTTTGGAGGACAGGAATGAAAATGATGGTCTCCCAATCTCCAGCCCAGAGGAGCTAAGAGCTCAGGGCCCTACACCTCAGTGCACCCTCAGAGATAAGCAGTCAATTCCTCCTGTCTTCCTGGTCTCAGGCCATGCTCCAAGGTCACCAGCCTGTGACTGAGAGTTTCTGTCTCTGGCACATGGCCCCATTTGGAGTCTCCAAACCCAGCAGATTCCTGCCGTGCTGCTCTTCCCAGAGCAGGAAAGTGAGTCTCCCCAGATCGGCCACTTGTGGGGTCCCTGCTCAAAGAGCAATGGCCCGACTGTGCTGAGGATCACAGTTTAAGGTAACCCCAAACTGAGAGCTCACTCCGAGGTTCTGTCTCTGTAGTCAACTTCCCCACTCTGATACCTGCGAGCTCCACCACACTCTTACACTCCTGATCCTTCTGTGACCCTACAAGACCCAAAACCACACTGTCCCCGTGAGGGTTCCACCCCCACTCCACCTCTGGAGCGATGTCCCTCCGTGGAACAGACCTCCAAAAGTTCGGGTTTTGTGCTTTGCTGCTCCATCAGCTGCTGGGAGCCGGCCCCTCCCCCCATGGTCTAGCCTCCCATCACTTCGGATTCACTTCTCCACATGTCCTACCTTCTGGAAAGTGGCCAATTTTCTCTTTCTAGAATTGCTGCTCTTCTTCTCCTGGATCTCTCATTAGGTCCGTAGGTGTTCGGAATGGTTTGACAACCATCCAGCTGAACTCCTGCAACCCAATGTCATCTCAGTCTGCCACTCCTCCACCATCATGACTGCCCCCTGTAGTGTTTTTTTTTTTTTTAATCAAACTTTATGCTTTACATACTCATCCATTTTAGGTGCACTGAATAATGAATTTTGGCAAATAAAGTGGTTATATAACCATACCATACTCAGGTTATTAAAGATTTCCATCATCCCAAAAGTTCCAGTGAGTCCCTTTGCGGTCATTCCCTACTCCAGCACCAGAGACTACTGATCTATTTTTACATCATCATCATAGATTAAATATGTCTTTTCTGAAATCTCATGTAAATGGAATTATACAGTATGTATCTTTTGTGTCTGGTTTCTTTCATTAGCATAATGTTTTAAAGAATACATCATGTTGTTCTGTGTATTAATAAATAGTGCCATTGATACTGAATGTTATTACATTGTATACCATTATATACCATAATTTATTCAATTATTAGATGACTGACAAAAAGTTGTTTCCACTTTTGGGCTCTTATGAATAAAGCTGTTAGGAACATTTGCACATAAGTTCTTATGTGGACAGATGTTTTCATATCTTTTGGGTGAATAATTGAGAATAGGATATAAGGATTATGTGATGAATTTAATTTTAAAGATTATTCCAAGCTATTTTAAAAATCACTTGTATCATTTTCATTTTCAATAGCAATATGTGAGACTTCTTTGCCATGGTATTTCTTCTAGTTTTAACTCTCATTTCTTTAATGACAATAGAAGCATACTTTCAAGTGCTTATTGGTTATTTATATCCCTTATATGAAGAATGTGTTGGAATTTTTTTATTAGGTTGTTTTTCTTATTATTTAGTCATAAAGATTATATATTCTTTATATATTCTTTATATTTATATTCATATTCTTTATATATTCTGTATACAAATAAGTTATATTCATTGTGTAAATGTGTCTGGGGTCTGTTTTTTTCATTTGCTGAAAAGTGTCTTTAAAGAGCAGATCTGCAGACTGAATAATCAGCCTGGCACCACCTTGCTCCTTACTGATGCTGGGTGGGTGGGCATGGATACTCAGCTTCCCAATGGAACCCACTAACATCATCTTGGGGAGGTATTGGAATAGTGCCTCTTCTGCCAGGAGGTGAATGGAAGGTTTAGCCCTGGAGATACCACCCCACAGGGGAATCTTTGAATATGCTACCTTCTTCCCTAGAGGCAAGGAAGGAATGGAGTGGAGCACCAACTTTAGACCCAAGTTGGGTAAGGGGTAGGGGTACAAATATTTTGTAAGTACTTGGCTGTAGGGGGATGGATATTGCCAAAAAAGGTTTTGTTAGGCCATACTCTTTTCCATCCTTTGGCTGAAGGAAATAAACTCTTCTTGAAGATTTATCTGTTCCTGTTGACATTTCTGCATTAGAAGATCTGGAAGGTACTATTAGAGATGGATGGGAAAACCAAGGATCTCACTGCCTTGCATTTCAGAAGCCCCAAGGTCCCTAGGAAACACACTTTCCTCCTTTCAACTTTTTGTTTGTTTGTTTTATTTATAAATTTATTTATTTTTTCAGTGTAACAGTAACAACACCCATTGCTCCATGCAAAACGTGCCCTCCCTAATACCCACCACCTGTTCCCCCAAACTCCCACCCCTGACCCTTCAAAACCCTCTGGTTGTTTTTCAGAGTCCATAGTCTCTTATGGTTCGCCTCCCCTTCCAATTTTTTTTTTTATAAACATATAATGTATTTTTATCCCCAGGGGTACAGGTCTGTGAATTGCCAGGTTTACACACTTCACAGCACTCACGATAGCACATACCCTCCCCAATGTCCATAACCCCCTCCCCCTCTCCCAACCCCACCTCCCCCCAGCAACCCCCAGTTTGTTTTGTGAGATTAAGATTCATTTATGGTTTGTCTCCCTCCCAATCCCATCTTGTTTCATTTATTCTTCTCCTATCCCCCTAACCCCGCATGTTGCTTCTCCATGTCCTCATATCAGGGAGATCATATGATAGTTGTCTTTCTCCGATTGACTTATTTCACTAAGCATGATACCCTCTAGTTCCATCCACGTCATCACAAATGGCAAGATTTCATTTTTTGATGGCTGCATAGTATTCCATTGTGTATATATACCACTTCTTCTTTATCCATTCATCTGTTGATGGACATCTAGGTTCTTTCCATAGTTTGGCTATTGTAGACATTGCTGCTATAAACATTCGGGTACATGTGCCCCTTCAGATCACTATGTTTGTATCTTTAGGGTAAATGCCCAGTAGTGCAATTGCTGGGTCATAGGGTAGTTCTATTTTCAACATTTTGAGGAACCTACATGCTGTTTTCCAGAGTGGTTGCACCAGCTTGCATTCCCACCAACAGTGTAGGAGGGTTCCCCTTTCTCCACATCCTCGACAGCATCTGTCATTTCCTGACTTGTTCATTTTAGCCATTCTGACTGGTGTGAGGTGATATCTCATTGTGGTTTTGATTTGTATTTCCCTGATGCTGAGTGACGTGGAGCACTTTTTCATGTGTCTGTTGACCATCTGGATGTCTTCTTTGCAGAAATGTCTGTACATGTCCTCTGCCCATTTCTTGATTGGATTGTTTGTTCTTTGGGTGTTGAGTTTGCTAAGTTCCTTATAGATTTTTGATACTAGCCCTTTATCTGATGTGTCGTTTGTAAATATCTTCTCCCATTCTGTCAGTTGTCTTTTGGTTTTGTTAACTGTTTCCTTTGCTGTGCAAAGCTTTTGATCTTGATGAAATCCCAATAGTTCATTTTTGCCCTTGCTTCCCTTGCCTTTGCCATTGTTCCTAGGAAGATGTTGCTGTGGCTGAGGTCGAAGAGGTTGCTGCCTGCATTCTCCTCAAGGATTTTGATGGATTCCTTTCTCACATTGAGGTCCTTCATCCATTTTTACTCTATTTTCGCGTGTGGTGTAAGGAAGTGGTCCAATTTCATTTTTCTGCATGTGGCTGTCCAATTTTCCCAGCATCATTTATTGAAGAGGCTGTCTTTTTTCCATTGGACATTCTTTCCTGCTTTGTCGAAGATTAGTTGACCATAGAGTTGAGGGTCTATTTCTAGGCTCTCTATTCTGTTCCACTGATCTATGTGTCTGTTTTTGTGCCAGTACCATGCTGTCTTGATGATGACAGCTTGTAATAGAGCTTGAAGTCCGGAATTGTGATGCCTCCCACTTTGGCTTTCTTTTTCAATATTCCTTTGGCTATTCGAGGTCTTTTCTGGTTCCATATAAATTTTAGGATTATTTGTTCCATTTCTTTGAAAAAAATGGATGGTATTTTGATAGGGATTGCATTAAATGTGTAGATTGCTTTAGGTAGCATAGACATTTTCACAATATTTATTCTTCCAATCCAGGAGCATGGAACATTTTTCCATTTCTTTGTGTCTTCCTCAATTTCTTTCATGAGTACTTTATAGTTTTCTACATATAGATTCTTAGCCTCTTTGGTTAGGTTTATTACTAGGTATCTTATAGTTTTGGGTGCAATTGTAAATGGGATTGACTCCTTGATTTCTCTTTCTTCTGTCTTGTTGTTGGTGTAGAGAAATGCAACTGATTTCTGTGCATTGATTTTATATCCTGACACTTTACTGAATTCCTGTACAAGTTCTAGCAGTTTTGGAGTGGAGTCTTTTGGGTTTTCCACATATAGTATCATATCATCTGCGAAGAGTGATAGTTTGACTTCTTCTTTGCTAATTTGGATGCCTTTAATTTCTTTTTGTTGTCTGATTGCTGAGGCTAGGACTTCTAGTACTATGTTGAATAGCAGTGGTGATAATGGACATCCCTGCCGTGTTCCTGACCTTAGCGGAAAAGCTTTCAGTTTTTCTCCATTGAGAATGATATTTGCGGGGGGTTTTTCATAGATGGCTTTGATAATATTGAGGTATGTGCCTTCTATCCCTACACTTTGAAGAGTTTTGATCAGGAAGGGATGCTGTACTTTGTCAAATGCTTTTTCAGCATCTATGGAGAGTATCATGTGGTTCTTGTTCTTTCTTTTATTAATGTGTTCTATCACATTGATTGATTTGCGGATGTTGAACCAACCTGCAGCCCTGGAATAAATCCCACTTGATCGTGGTGAATAATCCTTTTAATGTACTGTTGAATCCTATTGGCTAGTATTTTGGCGAGAATTTTTGCATCTGTGTTCATCAAGGATATTGGTCTGTAGTTCTCTTTTTTGGTGGGATCCTTGTCTGGTTTTGGGATCAAGGTGATGCTGGCCTCATAAAATGAGTTTGGAAGTTTTTCTTCCATGTCTATTTTTTGGAACAGTTTCAGGAGAATAGGAATTAGTTCTTCTTTAAATGTTTGGTAGAATTCCCCTGGGAAGCCATCTGGCCCTGGGCTTTTGTTTGTTTGGAGATTTTTGATGACTGTTTCAATCTCCTTACTGGTTATGGGCCTGTTCAGGTTTTCTAGTTCTTCCTGGTTCAGTTGTGGTAGTATATATGTCTCTAGGAATGCATCCATTTCTTCCAGATTGTCAAATTTGTTGGCGTAGAGTTGCTCATAGTATGTTCTTATAATTGTCTGTATTTCTTTGGTGTTAGTTGTGATCTCTCCTTTTCATTCATGATTTTATTTATTTGGGTCCTTTCTCTTTTCTTTTTGATAAGTCTAGCCAGGGGTTTATCAATCTGATTGATTCTTTCAAAGAACCAGCTCCTAGTTTCATTGATTTGTTCTATTGTTTTTTTGGTTTCTATTTCATTGATTTCTGCTCTGATCTTTATGATTTCTCTTCTCCTGCTGGGTTTAGGGCTTCTTTCTTGTTCTTTCTCCAGCTCCTTTACGTGTAGGGTTAGGTTGTGTACTTGAGACCTTTCTTGTTTCTTGAGAAAGGTTTGTACCACTATATATTTTCCTCTCAGGACTGCCTTTGCTGTGTCCCACAGATTTTGAACCGTTGTGTTTTCATTATCATTTGTTTCCATGAATTTTTTCAATTCTTCTTTAATTTCCTGGTTGACCCATTCATTCTTTAGAAGGATGCTGTTTAGTCTCCATGTATTTGGGTTCTTTCCAGCTTTCCTCTTGTGATTGAGTTCTAGCTTAGAGCATTATGGTCTGAAAATACGCAGGGAATGATCCTAATCTTTTGATACCGGTTGAGACCTGATTTGTGACCCAGGATGTGATCTATTCTGGAGAAGGTTCCATGTGCACTAGAGAAGAATGTGTATTCTGTTGCTTTGGGATGAAATGTTCTGAATATATATGTGATGTCCATCTGGTCCAGTGTGTCATTTAAGGCCTTTATTTCCTTGTTGATCTTTTGCTTGGATGATCTGTCCATTTCAGTGAGGGGAGTGTTCAAGTCCCCTACTATTATTGTATTATTATTGATGTGTTTCTTTGATTTTGTTATTAATTGGTTGATATAGTTGGCTGCTCCCATGTTAGGGGCATAGATATTTAAAATTGTTAGATCTTCTTGTTGGACAGACCCTTTGAGTAGGCTATAGTGTCCTTCCTCATCTCTTATTATAGTCTTTGGCTGAAAATCTAATTGATCTGATATAAGCATTCCCACCCCAGCTTTCTTCTGATGCCCATTAGCATGGTAAATTGTTTTCCACCCCCTCACTTTAAATCTGGAGGTATCTTCGCGTCTAAAATGAGTTTCTTGTAGGCAACATACTGATGGGTTTTGTTTTTTTATCCATTCTGATACCCTGTGTCTTTTGATTGGGGCATTTAGCCCATTAACATTCAGGGTAACTATTGAGAGATATGAATTTAGTGCCATTATTAGCCTATAAGATGACTGTTACTGTATATTGTCTCTGTACCTTTCTGATCTACTACTTCTGGGCTCTCTCTTTGCTTAGAGGACCCCTTTCAATATTTCCTGTAGAGCTGGTTTGGTGTTTGCAAATTCTTTCAGTTTTTGTTTGTCCTGGAAGCTTTATATCTCTCCTTCTATTTTCAATGATAGCCTAGCTGGATAGAGTATTCTTGGCTACATGTTTTTCTCGTTTAGTGCTCTGAATATATCATGCCAGCTCTTTCTGGCCTGCCAGGTCTCTGTGGATAAGTCTGGTGCCAATCTAATATTTTTACCATGTATGTTATAGACTTCTTTTCCCGGGCTGCTTTCAGGATTTTCTCTTTGTCACTAAGACTTGTAAATTTTACTATTAGGTGACGGGGTGTGGACCTATTCTTGTTGACTTTGAGGGGGGTTCTCTGCATCTCTGGATTTTGATGCTTGTTCCCTTTGCCATATTAGGGAAATTCTCTCCAATAATTCTCTCCAATAGACCTTCTGCTCCCCTCTCTCTTTCTTCTTCTTCTGGAATCCCAATTATTCTAATGTTGTTTCATCTTATGGTGTCACTTATCTCTCGAATTCTCCCCTCGTGGTCCAATAGCTGTTTTTCCCTCTTTTGTTCGACTTCTTTATTCTCTGTCATTTGGTCTTCTATATCACTAATTCTTTCTTCTGCCTCATTGATCCTAGCAGTGAGAGCCTCCATTTTTGATTGCACCTCATTAATAGCTTTTTTGATTTCTACTTGGTTAGATTTTAGTTCTTTAATTTCTCCAGAAAGGGCTTTTATATCTCCAGAGAGGTTTTCTCTAATATCTTCCATGCCTTTTTCGAGCCCGGCTAGAACGTTCAGAATCGTCATTCTGAACTCTTGATCTGACATATTACCAATGTCAGTGTTGATTAGGTCCCTAGCCTTTGGTACTGCCTCTTGTTCTTTTGTTTGTGGTGATTTTTTCCTCCTTGTCATTTTGTCCAGATAAGAGGATATGAAGGATCAAATAAAATACTAAAAGGGTGGCAAAGACCCCAGAAAAATGCGCTGTAACCAAATCAGAAGAGACCCCAAATTGTGGGGGGGAAAAAGGGGATAAAAAGAGGTTCAGAAGAAAAAAGTTAAAAAAAAAACAAATAAAGAAAAAAATATTAAAAAGGAAGAAAAAATATATATATTTAGATAAACTAGTCAAAAAACATTAAAAAAGAAAAGGGTAAAGGTTTTAAAAAAATTTAGCAGAAGAAGAAAAAAAGAAAAAATGAAAAAAAATTGAAAAAAGAGAAAAAAAAATTGAATTAGCCGCAAGACTAAAGAATCATGGGGAGAAAGCCATGAGTTCCATGCTTTGCTTTCTCCTCCTCTGGAATTGCGCTGCTGTCTTAGGAACCTGCTTTCCTTGATAGATGAACTTCGTCCTGGCTGGATATTTTGTTGATCTTCTGGGGGAGGGGCCTGTTGTAGTGACTCTCAAGTGTCTTTGCCCGAGGCGGGATTGCACCGCCCTTACCGGGGGCCAGACTAAGTAATCGGCTTGGGTTCGCTTTTGGGAGCTTCTGTTCCCTGAACGCTTTCCGTAGATTTCCAGAGGACGGAAATGAAAATGGCGGCCTCCTAGTCTCTGGCCCGGAGGAGCCGAGAGCCCGGGGCCCCAGTCCTCAGTGTGCCCCCAGAGGACAGCACCCAATCACTCCCGTATCCCCAGTCTCTAGCCGCGCTCCGAGCTTACCCAGCCAGCGACCAGTTCAAGGTAACCCCGAGCTGAGAGTTCAGTCCTCGGCTCTGTCTCTGTAGCCGGCTTCTCTGTTCTAATACCTGCGAGCTCTGTGACACTCCGACACCCCCAATCCTTCTGTGACCCTGCGGGACCTGGGGCCACGCTGACCCTGCGTGGGCTTCACCCCGGTTTAGCCTCTGGAGCAATGTCCCTCAGTGGAACAGACTTTTAAAAGTCCTGATTATGTGCTCCGTTCCTCCACCGCTTGCCAGGAGCCGGCCCCTCCCCCGCGGTCTATCTTCCCGTCGTTTTAGATTCACTTCTCTGCCAGTCCTACCTTTCAGAAAGTGGTTGATTTTCTATTTCTAGAATTGCTGTTCTTCTTCTCTTCGATCTCCCGTTGGATTTGTAGGTGTTCACAATGTTTAGATAAGCTATCGAGCTGATCTCCTGCTACCTGATGTAGTCTCAGCCTGCTACTTCTCTGCCATCTTGACTCCTCCCCCCCTCCTTTCACCTTTAAGAGACTTTCTACACCTATCAGTTGTGTTTCAAGGGGTTTTTAATTGTAAGGGGGAGCTAATATTTCTATTTGCTGGGAAAATATATATATTTTTAAAATCTCATTAGCAATAGAATGAAAAAATCAAATACCTAAGAACTATTTAATCTAATGACTAACTTTCATAGAATACAAGGTAAGACTTTATTTTAAAGTCTACAAACTTTAAGATAGATTAAAGACATAAATAGAAAAAAAATACCTTGTCCATGGATTTAAAAAGTCAATATTGGAAAATGTCATTTTTTCTAAAATGGATTTATAAATTAAATGCAATTCTAATCAAATCCCTAGATGTATTTTCTGGACAATGAACTGGTGTGATCAACTAGCCCACTCAGTCTTATATTTCTTGAGACATATTTGGCATAATCAGAAAATCAGTTTGTGAGAGCAAACAGAATATATATTTAATTTCTTTAATGTTAACCAGAAATTAGGGCAAATATATGAAGGTCATTGACCTCTCTAATAATTACTGGAATCAACTGTGAATAAATTATATCTTAGACTACATAAATGTTCTCAATATCTAGTAAGAAGGAATTATAACTTATGTTTGATTAATTCTGTCTTAAACAAAATATTATTTCCCTTCTAGTTTCCTGAATTTTTGTACTTAAGTAGAAGTTCCTATATACTTATAAACCACCATGTCTTCATAATTGGGTCAGTTTCATAGCTCTTTGTTACAGGAGAATTATGAGTGACTTATATTCATAAGTTCACCATTAGGGACATTATACATTATGATGGCTCTGGAAACTATTGGATTTTCAGTAAGATACAGAATGCACTAGATTTTAAACATCCTTTAATGCACATGATACTGAAGCACAATAACAGCTTACAAAATGACATAGTTGTTCTTGGACTTATTAAAATTCAAGCCTCACTACAATTTCTTGTAAATATTTGCAGAGAATCAGTTTATAAGGATGGGCATACTCTACAACTGTTCAACTTCATTAAGAAGATATAAAGGTCTCTTTTATAGAAGTAATTAAATTCAGTTCTTACTTGCATACATTTCTTTTGCAAGATTGATTAAGATTTGATAACAGAAATGCTTTTTGGATAGGCTTAATCAACTCTAAATGGTCACCAAGGGACAAGGCCCTGAGCACACATGAGCAAAATCAATGGCTTCCCATCTCATGTGGTTTGAAATGCTCAGAGAAATCAGCACATACAAAACTCTCCCCCACCGACTAGCAGCAGCTTTGCAAACCAGATACTATTCACATTTTCAGTTTAAGTGGAACCTCTTTGTGTAAGATATAAATGCTGCTTGAGAGGGTATTATTTTAAGTCAATGTTCAACCATCTAGTTATTATTACATTTATTAAATAAACACTTGGCAAGAACTCAGAGACTTGGTCTTAAGAGTAGTAAATTTCAGTAGGTGTAGAAGAGATCCAGAGTATATAGTATAACAAACTTCTTGGTATTGCAGCCATGAAGGCTGAGCTTTCGTTGGTAAGTGCAGAAGGACATATCTGGCAGAAAAAGTAGAGAGCAGAAAATAGGACATGAAGGATGGAAATAGGGACTTAAAAGTAAATTCCACATGCTTCAGTGCTGGAACATATTTTGCCATTGCACAGATGTTGCAGAATCTTTTTGGAGATGTTTGTGGGTTCATCTCTTCAGGCTATATTTATTTATGCAGGTCAATAGTTGAGCAGTTTGATGTAGCACATGCCTGCTTACACCATATCTGATGTAGCCTTTATCCCACATTTAAATCTATGAAATTGCCAGATCACAGGAGAGATCCAGTTTGCTATTTGCACAATGGGCTGACTCCCCAAACTCTGCTATATAGAAGAGCCTCTTGATTCCTCTGTCTGTATTACACAGGGATTCCTACATGCTTGATAACAGACATACAAAACTGTATGGAACTTATCCTCTATGGTGACAGGCATATATCACTATCTGGATGAAGAAGAATGAGACAAATGAGTCCCCAAGTTTGTTTTTAGTAGCATTTTTTTTTTTCCAGCCAAATAATTTTTCCTCTCCATGCTCTACAGAAAGTTAGAAATGTGGCCTTTGGGGCAAAGGAGAAGCAAGGAAATGCTGCCATGTCTGTCTCATCTACATTCTCACAGTGTGACTAAGAAAAAAGACTCAAACCATATCGACTGCTGCCAGGACTGCCTGGGGCAAAATAATTTCATTAACAACATTAACATGCATAAGCTGACTGCTCAACACTCATTGCTGGCCACGTCCATTCTATGCATGGTAAAAATCAAAGCAATTAAAGTCACTATGTCACATTCAAAGTATGGTTGTATTGAGGTGACGAGCAGTTTATCTTCTCCCGGCATTGTAGGAAATCCATAAAGCCATGAACTTTGGGGTGGAAGGAGGGAGTAGTACTTGGTATGATTCAGTGATGTTGATCATTCTTATAATTTCATATAAATTATGAAGCTATTTACTACTTGAATTGCATCACACGGTCAGAAAGTAAAAGAAGAATGGTTTCCACCTTCTGTTCTTAAAGGCAGATTCTTATCTGCAAAGTCTGTAGTGGAGACCAGGATGCTCTAAATCATTGGAAGAGATGTGGATAACTGAAGGAAATTTGTTAATTTGTAGACGCTTTCTAAGGTACCCATGCAAGCTCCTGTTGTTTACAAACTTAAAACAAAAAAGCCAAAAATGTACTCTGCTCAGCCTGGGTATGTGGCTTTCAAAGGCTGGGAGTTTCTTTTGAGATGGGGCCCTAAATCAACAAAGCAAATGTTATTTATAGAACAACAGAGACTACAAAAAAGCTGTCAGCTAGCCGTACAAGCAAAACTTCATGCCAATAAAGCTGCCAGGCTCTCTGCCAGTGAATATTTATTTAGGAAATACCCTCTGGGAACCCTTATTAAGTGTTGTAACTCTCAAGATGCTGTAGCCTTCATAGACACTGCCATTTGTACTCAAAACCCGAGACCCACAGACTCTGTTACTCCAGCTTGATGTGAAGTTATCGGTCCCATTGCAAGAGTCCACCCATAGATAAATGTCTCTTGTCTGCTCGTCTGCTTATGGGTCTTCCTTTCTATGGTACTCTTCTGTCTGCTTAGTGGCGGTGTGCCAGATTCTATTGTTAAAATTTTTATTTTGTATTTACCATGTAATGTCTTGCCCTAAAGAGTTTACATTTATTACTAGATTGATTGTCAGAATAATCTTATTTGATAAAATATGGTTGATAAGTTCACCTTATTGGGAGGCAGGTGAACAGTGAGTGAATAACTAATATCCTCAAAGCCACACAATTTCTAAGCATGAATCTAGGCATAGAACCAAGGATTATTTGATCTAAACTACCATGCTTTGCTGTCTCTTTGGTACCAGCCCATGATGGATCAAAGATGAGTGAAAAGTTGAAATATTATTAGTGCATTCTAAGATTCTTACTGAATATGACTGTTACTTGTTTATTTGATGATATACTCAAAAATATGTCTAACAGAGACTCTGCCTGAGAAGGAATAAATATTGTGTTACTTAGGGATAAAAACATTGCAACTTGTTTTTCCAGTAAGGACCCAAATAGAATAGATTCTCAAAACATTAGTTTGAATTAAAAAAAAAAAAAATGAAAAGCTTTCCATTCCAGTACATAAGAAGCTTGAATGTCACCACTCCATCCTAACAACAAGTAAAAAACTGAGCAAACTAAAAAAATCGACATTTCTTCTTCGAGGTGTAAGAAGTAGAATCACAGGACAAACAGTTGCTCCCCAAATTGGAGAAATCCAGAGGCAAATACAAGAAATCAGAACTTATCAGGGCAGAAACCTATGATCAGGAACCAGTGCCAGGACAGAGAAACCTGAACTATATCGCCAAATACAGTTGAATGTGAATATGAATATGAAACTTAATATGAATTGCTGGAGGCTCATTGTGGACATCTCTGAGATTTAAAAACTCCAGAGGCAGTCATAGGATGCCCCCACACTTTTGTTAGCTTTGTCTCCAAGATCTCCCCTAGGTCTTTACAGGGAATAGAGGAGAACAATCCCCTTGTACTTCTGCTAGGAGAAGAGGAAAAGGAGCATCTTTAAATATGCCAGAACATTCTCTTCTTTTTAACAAGGTCTTCCCTCAAGAGAAACTATTTAACCAGAGCCTAACTAACATGGAAGAAGGTAAACACTCAAATCCAGCCAGATCTAGCCTTCCCGTTCCACCTAAGGGGCAGAGGAACTGCTAAGCACCTCTGAGGTTCTGGGGCCAGAAGCACAGGCACTAGAAGTCAAGAGACCTACTCATAGGACTCGGGAATAATACACTCCCACACCCCCCACCCCACACCTTACTAAAGCCAGTTTATAGCAGTTCCTTTTACCTTGTACATCATACCCAGCTATCAAGAAAAAGGGACAAGACATACTTAGAGGCAAAAAATAAGTTTGAAGAGAGAGAAAACATCAGAACTGGATTCAGATAGGGCAAGAATGTTGGCATTATTGGACCAGGAATTAAAACAACTATGTGGACTCTAGGGATAAAAAGTGGACAGCATGTAAGAATAGATGTGAGATATAAGCACAGAGATGGAAATTCTGAGGAAAAAAAGAAAGAAATGCTAGAGACCAGAACTGCTATAAACGAAATGAGCTGACTTAAATGGGCCTATTAGACTGGGAATGGCTGAGGATAGAATGTGAGTAGATACCTCCAAAACTGAAAGCAAAACAACCACCACAACAAAAACAGAACAGACTATCTAAGAACTGTGGGATAGCTGAAAAATGTGAAACATGCATGTGGTAAGAGGACCAGATAGAGAATAAAGAAAGGAACAGAAGAAATATTTGAAAAAATAATGACCAAGTAATTCCCCAAATTAATGTCAAACACCCAGTCACAGGTCCAGTATGCCCAGAAAAAAAATCAATCAAGATGAATACCAAAAACAGATAAACAAAACAAAAACCAAAAAAAACCACTAAATGTAGGTATATCATTTTTAAACTATAGAAAATCAAAGGTAAAGAGAAAAATCCTGAAAGAAACCAGAGGGGGAAAAACACCTCACTTATAGAGGAGCAAAGAAAATAAGAATTACATCTAACTTAAAAAAAAAAAAAAATTACATCCAACTTCTCGGAAACCATGCACACAAGAGAGTGGAGTGAAATATTTAAATGTTGAGAGAAAAAACATCAGCCTAGAATCTTCTACCCTGTGAAATTACCTTCCAAAAGTGAAGACTTTCCAGACAAGCAAGAATTGAGGTTATTTGTTGCCAGTAGACCTATTTTGCAAGAAATTTTAAAAGAATAGACTTAGAGACAAGAAAAATAATATTAGTCAGAAAATCAGCTCTCTATAAAGGAAGAAGATTAAGGAAGGAATAAGTTAAAGAAAAAGACAAAATTAAAACTTTGGTTTTTCTTATGTTTGATTGAGCTAACTGATAACAGTTAAGCCATGGAGAACAAGTTTCAGAGAAAATGAAATTGAAAATGAAAGGGAAAAGAACACAGAGGTTAAAAAGATTAGGTTGATAATAATAGAGACAAAGACAGATGACAGATAGCCAACTTAGACATAGCAGGTGTCTCTATAAAAGGAGAGTAAACAAATGGAAGAAAAAATATTCAAAGGCACAATTAGATAAAATTTATCAGATGCAAAACATTGCAAGTATACAACATGTCAAAAAAAATAACACAGTCAAATCAAACCAAGGTATAAATTAATTTTAAAAAATTGTTGGACATCTAGACAAAAAATATTAAATCACCTAAGGGGAAAATAATCAGATTTTTGTAAGGAAAAGGAAAATGGTGCATTAATTATTTCAAAGTCCTCAAAGAAAGAGAGTATGAACCCTTTAGAATTTTATATCTATATAATAAAGAAAGAGGGAACAGACAATATCTTTACTCATTTATGATGCCATGAATTCTCCTTGAAATGACCCAGCCAAGTAAGAGATGAATAAGAAAGCTATGCCAAAGGACTCGAAGTAAGCTTTGAGTTTTTTAAAATATAGAGTTAAAGCTAAATATCAGTGGGAATTTTTCTTATCAGAAAGGTCATTTGCAAATGTCTTCTCCCATTCTGGAGATTGCCTTTTAGTTCCGTGGAATATTTCCTACTGTGCAGAAACTTTTTATGTTAATGAAATCATAGTAGTCTATTTTGCTTTTGTTTCCCTTGTTTCAGGAGGCATATCTAGTAAGTAGTTGCTGTGGCCAGTGTCAAAGAGGTTACTACTGCTTGTGTTCTCCTCTACAATTTTGATGGCTTCCTGTCTTACATTTAGGTCTTTCATCCATTTTGAATTTATTTTGTGTATGGTGTAAAAGAATGGTCCAGTTTCATTCTTCTGCAGATTGCTGTCCATTTTTCCCATGTGGAATTTAAGAAACAAAACAGATGAACATGGGGGAAGAGAGGGAGAGAGAGGCAAACTGGAAAACGAACTCTTAACTATAGAGACCAAAGTGAGGATTGCTGGATGGGAAATTGGGGGAGAGGGTGGATGGATTAAATGGGTGATGGGCATTAAGAAGGGCACTTTTTGTGATGAGCACAAAGTGTTGTTTGTAATTGATGAATCACTGAATTCTTCTCCTGAAAATAATATTACACTGTATGCTAAGTAACTGAAATTAAAAAAAAAAAAAAAACTTGAAAAAATGCCTAGAATTTAGTAATTGCTCTGTAAGTGCTGGTTTTTCATATGTGTTGATGATGATATTGATTATTATCACTATGAGAGAGTTGACAGTCTCATAAATTTTGGATAGGCAGCTATTTTTACAATTTTTCATCGCTATTAGAGATCAGAAATACGTTGATAATTTTTCCAGAATCTCAAGTATACCCAGGAACAGAGTCCAACCCAGAGTTGATCAACAACGTTTGGGCTAAAACAAAGTAATCAGCAGTAAATTAAATTTTCCTCTTTCATTGTTTTCTCATTACCTAATCAAAATGTGTTTCAGTCAGGCATGCATACATTTTAGGTATGAGTTTGTGCATTAAATGAGCTCCTTGAAAGCAAAGATAGTTTATTTTTAATCTTTTCATCTCCAGAAGCTAGCCCAGCATCCAGTTGATAAGAAAGAAATGTTGTATGTACAATAAAGAATGGTATGTACAATAAAATAACAAATTTTAGTAACCAGAATAACTCAACTTGAGAAAATCGTTTGCTGTCCATAAAGAAAATACTGACTTATGTTTGTTCTATTGGTTTAGACTCTGCAAGGAAATCCCACATGGGGAAAAGTGTGGCAGTAATCACCACAGGAATAGTCCAGACTCCTGGCTGTCAGGCAGCACCGTGGGGTATGTGGTGAGCCAGGAAGATCCAGAAGGCCAGGATGGTGCACCTAGTATGGTGCAAAGGAACCTAACAAGAGCTAGGCAAAGATTAATATAAACAAATAAAAAAGGGAATAAATCCTGATATTGATGCATGCATTCCAAATCTGAGGTCTCAAAATGGATTATGTGTCATTGACTCCTTTACATAAAAGGCTAACTTTCTAATTAACCCAGGTTTGGAAATATAATAGAGTGAAATTTTACATTAAACCTATAAATAAAATAATTTTTTTCCATCTCCCTTTATATACTATGAAACCAGCTTGTTTGGTTGAGTTATCACCCTAGTGCCTTTACCCCTTGTCTTGGCCCCAAAGTTCTCCTGTGATGGGCCCTCTACTCACCTCTCTGGCTTCTGTCCATTTCCCAAGCTCACATTCAGCCCTTGAAACTGGTGATCTCTCTGGCTGGAATTAAAACAAGTTTATTTGTTGAGTGAGTGAATGAATGAATTGGCCACTAAGAGTTCAGTTCTCTGTTTCAAAAAATGGAATGGTTGTTTTTTTTTAGGTTTTTTAAATGCCTGTCTTTTGAATTCTGCTTTCATCATCCATGAACTCTTTTACCATCCATGAACCAACTTAGAATTTCTTCTCTTTTAAAGTTAACATTGCGAACCCTAGTTGTAGCCCATGATAGCACAGTGCAATTACCTTTCTTCTTCACAGCCTTACACCATAAGTGAGTGATATTTCAATGCAGTTATCAGGAAATGTGAGAGAAAGATATCCGCCTGATTGGGCAGCAGTGTGGAATGGAAGGGGTCTCTTGGAATTATGACTGTGACCATCCTTTTGCAGGATGCTGCTTTTCTCACATTGCAAGACTTAATCATGCCACCTTCTCCCGTATTTTTAGAGCAGAAATATGTGAATAATTAGACACCAACATACTGAAACAGAAACATTTTTTACTTAAACCTCTCACTTAGGAGCAGAAATGTGTTAATTTTGCAAAACAACCGAATGCATTTTTTTGACATTTATTGAGATAAACACCCTTAATTCAAGCTTGAAATATAGAATACCCTCTTAACTGTTAAAGTTAAGTTAAAGCAAGTTGTCTGCACTTTTATTGTGATAAAATACTCAGCAAGTGCCAATCTTGGAAAGTGACCTTGGATTGTAATACAATGAGTTTACTTTTGCTTGTGTCATTTTAATTGCTATTCTAATCGTGAGAAAGAAATGTAGTGTATACGGGTGATGCCAAAGATCACTTAGTTCATGGTTAAGTTATAGAGCCAAAAGCATATGCCACTACATAATGAAACGCTAGGATGAGATATGAGTGTATTTTCTATATATAATTATTCAAACTTGATCAGAACAAGACAATAACTGTTCAAAGAGCAAAATCTCACATATGTTGATTTTATCAAAGTATAAATCTAATTCTACCTCAGATTCCATTTACTCATGTATTGGTAAAACTAACAGGTTATGTGAGCTAAGAATCATCAAAGCTATTTTTTCCTCATTAGAGTAAACAAATCAGCAAGTTTAGATGATAACGTAGTCTTAGTAACAACAGTATCAGTTAATTTTTATTTATTTATTTGACAGACAGAGATCACAAGTAGGCAGAGAGGCAGGCAGAGAGAGAAAGGGGGAAGCAGGCTCCTCACCGAGCAGAGAGCCCGATGTGGGGCTCGATCCTAGGACCCTGGGATTATGACCTGAGCTGAAGGCAGAGGCTTAAACCACTGAGCCACCCAGGTGCCCCACCAGTTAATTTTTATTGAGCACTTACCATGTTGCCACTTTCCTAAGTATTCTACACATACCAATTTATTTCTTCTGGTATATTATTATCACAACAAACCCTTGAAGTATGAATTTTTACCCTTCTTTTCCAGGTGAAGAAACTGTCTCCGAATTTGCCCAAGGTCATAGAGCTAGTAAGGAGGCATGCTACAAATGCAGAGTTAGACTCAGGAGACAGCCTTCTTAACCACTATCCTCTACTTAGTTATATCGGTATATGCACATTTGAAATGGCCACGAGAAGCTAACTTCTTATAGGCAAACTCTTAAAGGACTGACTTATTATCCAGGTGCTAATTCATTATTTGATAACTTGCCAGCAAATGGATAATTTCATTGGCACATGGCTCCCAAATTGGTTGGATCCTAATTTTTTTGGTGAATATAAAATTAGAATGAGAGGCTAAATATCATTAAAGCATATTTCTATCAAGTTTCCATAATAGCATGAATATGTCATTCAGCCTTGGAGTATCTTTAAAAGAAAAGTGCTATTAACCTCTGATTATTTCTGGAACATGCTCTTTTTCTAGACAGCATCATATTTGCTCCCTAGACAGTGCAGTGACGTGTTTGTCACTTAATTTTTTTTTTAATTTTAAGGTTTTCTTTTCTTTTGTCGTTTAAAACTTTCCATTCCTGTTAGCAGAATACAAAGTCATTTTTATTAATATTTTTAAGTTCAATATCTTGATTCTATTTTTTATTGTACAAAAAACTCAAGTTATGCTTCTTCATACCTTAGAAAGTCAGTGCAATTGTATAGATTGTGGATGAAATTCAGAAAATATTGAACCTGGAGACTAGAATGAAAATTTTCCTGAAATACCAAACTAAACATCAGTTAATGACTTAGAGTCTCCAAACTTATTTCCAAAGCTAATAACAGAGATTATGGAAATGGGAAATTATTAAAAGAATCAGAAATGTAGACGATTCTATTTAGTAAAGTAAATCAAATGATGTAAAGAGCTTATTACAGTTTAAAGTCCCATACCAAATTCTGTATCACTTATGACACAGAGAGCATGTGGTTTTGTAAAAGGAATAGGAAAAACAACAAGAGAAGGGAAAAGTTAAGTAGTATCAAAGAGATTATCATTAAATTTTTTCTCTTCCAAATTTAGATACACTTTTCAGAAGCTGGTGGACTTCCAGGAACATCTGTGAATAATTTTATCTATTCCCTACAACAGTCCTTTCATGGCATCTAGTCATTAACTTTAACATATTTTATTATCATTGTCAAAATGGCACTTTCTATTTGAATCAACATTTTTTCATGTTAGAGAAAACGACATGTATCCACTATCTAAAATGAGATATTTTGGAAAATTTAAAGCACTGATATTTCTTTAACCAATATAAAACAAACTCAGTTTTGATATATTTCTTCTCTTTTATATTAAGTTAATGCTTGGTTTATACTTCATGTATTATTTTATACTTTGATATTTTTCCATTTTAAGATACTTTCTGAGTAATTTTCTACACTACAGATCTACACAATCTATGTCATAGAAGCTTAGGGTGCTCCTTGAATAGAAAGATCATTCTTTGAGTGTTTTCTTATTGTTGGATATTTTTGGTTGCGTACAATTTTTGTATATTTAACTAATAACACGGTGATTGCTTTTTACATCTGTCATTGCACATATCTCAGATTATTATTTTAGAATAGGTTCTTAGAGATATAACTATTGGGATGAAGTATATGCCCCTCCTGGTTTTTATTATTATATGCAAACTATTTTATTTTACCCTTCTTGTGGTATATGAAAGTGCCCAATTCATTACACCTTCACTAGCACTGAATATCTATCTATACCTATAGATATATAAAGACAGAGACAGAGAGAAAGGGAATGAGAGAGAAATTTATTGTAAGGACTTGGTTTATGTGATTATGGGGGCTAAGATGTTCCAGGATCTGTGATTTGCAAGTTAGAGACCCAGGAAAGCCAGTGGTATATTTCTACTCCAAGTCTGAAAGCTATTGGTAAATGACCCAGTCTCACTCTGAGGGCGAGAAAATACCAGTGTTCTAGCGCAGTCAGGCACAGAGACAGAGAGAGAATTCTCCCTTCCTCTGTCATTTTGTTCTATTACGCCCTCAACAGATTGGATGATACTCATCCACATTAGAGAGGACCATTTGCTTTATTCCATCTATCGATTAAAATGCTAGCGTCATCTGAGAACACCCTCACAGACATGCCCAGAAAGAATTACTCCATGATCCAGTCAATTTGATACATAAAATTCACCATCACAGAATTATTGTTTTTATTTTTCTCTGTGAAAACTGGTTTTCTATTCTTTTTAGTAGGTTTCCTTTTATTATTTACATTTTAGATGTTTATTAGTAATTTGTTCCTCATGTTATTTTAGTCTAGAGTGTTTTTTTTTCTTTTGAGGTGTTAGTGTTCTGCTTATTTTTACTAATTCTTTATATTCTGAAAGTAACATACATGTATGTGCATTTATTTTTTTAAAGATTTTTTTTTAATTCATCTGAAAGAGAGAAAGAGCATGAGCAAGGGATGGGGAGAGTCAGAGGGAGAGGGAGAAGCGGACTCCCTTCTGAACAGGGAACTTGACAACATGGGGCTCTATCCCAGGACCCCGGGATCATGACTTGGGCTGAAGGCAGCCGCTTAACTAACTGAGCCACCTAGGTGCCCCCCTTTAGTGTGTGTTTAAATATTACTTTTCGTTTGTTTAACATTTCTAATGATTTTTCTATGTAACTTTACTTGATTATATTTTAAGCATGGCTGCCCCCAAGGAAGAAGGTCATCTCCATTTCATCTGAATATTGTAGAATGAGTAATGTCTGTAACTTGTGAGAGTGGTTAACTCTTCATAGAGTATGGATCTGTGTTACTTTCAATCGTCATTACATTTACTTCATTCAGCTCTTCTATACTTTTAGACCCCTGTCTCTGTTCTATAGCATCCATGTCACACAAGCTACTCTCACGGTAGACGTAGTCAGCAAAAGCAAAGAAAATATTCTCAAACAAAAGTGTGTAGAATGAAAAAGATGCTCGTGGGTGGATGTGGACTGATGAAGCTTGACAATGGACTAGCTAAACTGAGAGCAGTTCAAATTTCTTCTGGGAAATGAGACCCAGACTGCTAAGTTACACTCTACCGCCATTATCCTGCCTTCTCTACAGGCAATTCTTCTACTCAAGGAACAGTCAGAAGTCATCTCAAAATCACACGTGTCTTTATCTCAATGCAAAGGATTTACATTTAAAAAGCCCATAATAATCTATACTTTATGGAAGAAAATTAAAGCTTGTGCCTGAGCGAACAAGTGAAATACTGTTATGATACCCAAAGAAATAAAATACAGATCTTACTCTTCCACCTAATTATGGGCTCTAAATTTCTCTACATGTAAATATGTTTGTGGCTTTCTATTCTTCCCACTTGTGTTTGGTTGTCTGTCCACAAAGGTGTAATTTGTTGTTCTTGTAGCAAAATTCCTGGCATGGATCGGCAGACTGTGTTTACTTAGCTCAAATGTGCAGTGGGTGAGACATCACTGGGGTTGTTATAAAAATGGTCAGTGCTCCTCGGTATTTATCCTATTCATTTTCCACAGCTTGCGCTGAACTTGGTGGAGTCACTGGAAAGGGGACATTTTTCACAGCAGGGAAGGACGGTTCTCTGCCCAGGCAACCAACGATACCTAATCTTGGGGGACCTGTAAATTTACATGACAGATACCTGCAGCATTTCATCTTAGAGGAAGGAAAGAAAAAAATCTTGCGAATGAGTGTTAATTTTTCCCTTTATTTTAAACATTTGAATTTTCTTACATCAGTTTCTAATGCTCTTTAACAATTCACAGAGACATACTCCTTCCCATAATATCTCTGAAAGCAATACACAAGAAACCTTTTTATTTAGTAGATATTCCAAGAAAAATTGAGTTTACATTAATGTTTAAAATGATAAATACAGTTGCCAAGCTGTCAGGCTTTAATGTTCATATGTGAAGATAGATTTTAGCTGTAGAAAACCAGTGTTTCAGATGCAAGATTGTTTACGTGTTTTGAACTGATGTTATCAGAAAATGATCTCGCAGGAATGCTTCCCCCAATTTACTAATGCCTGACATTTCACTATTAGACCTCGGTGGGTTTTTTGTTTTAGCTTTCTTTTTGTTTGTTTGCTTAGGTTTAGATGAAAAAGCTTTTTTCTGCTTTCAAATGAAGTTGAAAGCCTTGCTTTGGCATATGATGGATCCATAATACAGTCCCTGCCCATCTCTTTAACCTCATCATCCACCTCTCTCACATTTTTTTCTGTGTTCATAGTCATAAAATATGACGTCCAAACCCAGATATTTGGGGCCACAAGTTAGTGTTCTTATTAATTATACCAGGATTATAGGTGCGAATTAGGATGATCCCAGAAAATTCAGAATATGCTGTACTCCTATCACCTGCTCCAGACTTCGTGCATCTCTTACGATCTCCCAAATGCATCACGATGTCCTCCCCTCATCACTGATCATGCTACTCCCTCTGATTAAATCTCAGTCCTCCCCCTGCAGTTCAGTGCACCCATATGATCAATTGCTTCAAATCCTAGTTCAAGTGAAGCCATTTCTGTGCACCACTGTGCCCAGTATGTGACCATTCGATGCACACGTGGTGTGGGCTTTGTACAGAGATGCCCAATAAATAAATGAATGGAAATACATTCCATGCATTTAGAATTGTGAGTCATCTATCTCAAAATATAAAATTTATCTGGCCTTTGTGAGAGAATATTTTAATGAAGAGAAAGAGAAAAAGTGTGGGTACTGGGTGCTTGCAGAAAAAGGGAAAAAGAAGGTCACTGTAACATGGAAAAGCATTCAGTAAAATATTAAGAGTAATGAGAGAACTCCCTTCTTCACAGTCTCACAAAGGCCCAGCCCCATCTGAATCTAATTGTTAGGTTCCAGGAATTGGTTTATTCTTAGAATTGAAGTATTTTGTTTTAATTAAATGGGCCTACTACTCATTTTGCATTTAGAATAGATTTCTAAATTAATTTTTTTCACTCCTTGTCATCTGAAAGCATCTAAGGTAACACAATTTCCAACAATTTAAAAACAAATGGCTTCAATTCAACTGGCCTATATTTTATGCCTTTTAAAAAATTAACTGTTAACACAGCTCAATGTGCCAAGTGTCAACCTTATCAAATTTCTCAGTGCCCAAGAAAATGAATGTAATTGCTTCCTCTCTATGATATATTGTACATAATTGGCTTCCTATCACAAAACACAAATTCTGAAAGAAGTCTGCATTTGCATGCAGATCATAGGCTCAAATGTGTATTTTCACTTTCATATAAGCTGTGACAAAAGCAAAAATAAAGTTTTGTTGCTATAAGGAAACTAACAAAAACAAATAGAAAAACCCATCAATATTTTTAAAGAGTTGTAAAAATATATGTACATAAATACACTATTGAGGTCAACTCTGTAATGTCTCTGATTTTTTATATTCTAATTTGTAGAATTGCAATTGCCTGTCACTTCAAATACTTTAACATATATAGGAGTGTTAGTATTGGGATTTAGATATTTTCAGTACCACTTAGAAACCCATACAGAACAAAGATGCCAATAGTGACATTTATTCAACTCTAATTTATGAGGCACTTGTAGTTTGTCAAGTCTGCTCAGTGAGAGTTCATATCTCCTATTTGCTTGACTGTACCCTCATCATGTTGACAACTAGCATGCTTGGGGTACCTAAGGGAGTGATGCAGGGGAACCAGGTAAACTTACCTGTGTGAAACGTACCACTTCGCTGCTATTGGGAGCAGAGTTGACCAACAGACCTGACCTGGCTCCTGTCCTCTGGATCCATCACTCTATTGGATCCAAGGCCTTACTTGCCATTGACTGCTTCCAGTCAATGGCAAGTACATAACAGGGATACTAAAGAGGTCCATCATTGCCTGATCTGGAACTTTTCTTGTGGAGGATTTTGGTTCATGGACTTTCAGTCGCTGCACTTTCTTAGAACTCTGCTGCAGTCTGACACTCTTAGTATACAATCCTTCATCCCTCCCCTTCCTTCACAGGTGTCAGACCTCATCACTGCCTGTCAGTTCTTCCCACGTTCTCTGTCTCTTTCTTTCTACTTTTACTGGCACTTCTCTTAAGAAATGTGTTAGATGTGTAATTCCACCTTGGCATCTGTTTTCTAGAGCCTTGAAAACACATTACTGATTCCTACCTTGAGATTTTATATCCTGAATGCTCTCTGTTCTCGGGCCCTATTGAGTGGAACAAAACCAGGTACCATCTTTGATAACCATATGCATCCCCTTTCTAGATCTCCATCGTGTTCAAGCAAATAGAAACCATGTATTTCTGGCTCTGGACCCCACACTGCCACCACTTACCTCCCAGTTCAACAGTCCATCAACTGTTTTGGGGTTAATGGTCTCTTTAAGAAGCTGATGAAATATATAGGCTCTTTACCAGAGAAAAGAATACATGTACACAAATACAAAATATAGTGTACCGTGTCAGAGGTTTTATGTATTACTAAGAACCATAATTAAATGTAAATCCTCTAAGGAAAGAAATGGCAGTCATAAGTATACTTAATTATGAAGTGACAGAATATTATTGAGATAATTGGTAAAATCCACACAAATATGTAGACTGTACACTGCAGTTTTGTGAAACATCAGTTTATAGGAAGACATAGAAGTATTTAAGGGTTAGGGGACATCATGTCTGCAACCGACCTTCAAACAGTTCAGAAAAAAATTAATATACAAAATAGACAATAAGAGAAAGAGAAAGCAAGAGAGAGATGGATACTGTAAAATCTGCAAAATATTAACATTTGGGAAATCCGAGCATCCGTGGAAATTCTTAGTAATCTCACAACTTTCTATAGGTCTAATATCTCAAAATAAAAAGTTTGGGAAACAATCCCAAACGAATGCCAAAAACATATTTTCTTATTATTTTATTGGAGGCATGGGGCTCAATCACCTTCATTTATTACCTTAGCCAAAAATACACATTATAACATTATTACTGTTGTATTCTAGACCTTAATAAATGAGTTAAGAAGTAATAACTACAGATAATTATTGACTAAAAAATGATAAACTCTGAAAATAGTAATTACAAATTAAAAATTTTAAAAGAGTAAATCCACAAATAAAAAGCTGCTATTGGTAATTCAGATATATCAAGATTCTAACTAAGAGGCTAATCTTTGATTGACAAGCATATATGGATGTGTGTGATTGTGTGGGTGTGTGTAGTTTGTGTTTTGAATAGAATAGGAGAGACTTTGTGACTAAACTAGCTTTTGTCTCTATCTTCTCTTTATATATAAGGTTTTGTTCTTTGAGCTTTCAATAATATCTCAGCAACATGGAGATATCATTGGGACCTTTTCCCACTTCTGGCATCCACAAGAGATGACTATCAAAATTTAATGTATATAAATTAAAATCAAAGTAGAAAAAGAGAGAAGCCTAAATTGTGTAAGAAAAAAATCACAAATATTGATCAACACATTATTTTTTGCTAAATAACGTGACCTAATATAGAAGAACATAGAAGAAGTGCACACAAAAGAAAATCTGACTCCAGATTTCTGCCTGTTAATTGGGGAGGACAAAAGACCCTTTCAATTCTGACTGAATCCAGTCCCAAGCAGCCAAAACATGTCTATCCATTCCATAGAGAAAACTGCGTAACCAACAAACTGCTCCATGCCCCAAATATACCATCAGTTCTCAGTTCATATGCTTCTACCAATGTGAGTCTTCTCTCAAGTTATACATGGATTCATGGGATGACTGAAACAGGGTAAACATTTTTTGGTGTCTTCAATGTGAAGAATATATGGCAGTATCTGAAAATAATGCATAGTTTGTGATATGGGTTTACAAAGAGGGGAGTCTCTATAGAAGTATTAATCCACATGAGAGAAGTTGATTTTAAATGCCCCCACAAAAACAGTATGGACCAGATGTACTAGTGGATGCTGTGTACTGCCACCCAGAACTTCTTCAAGATTGAAAGACTTCTCTCCCAGGTGTTGGATAATAGATCTCAGCTCTCTGTCCTCTCAGCTAATTGCCTTCTGCTGAGGGAAGTCACTTTCCCGGAAGGAACACACTCTTCCGGGGGCATGACTGGTTGATGTGGGAGTATAAAGGTCTAGCCTCCTTGCCCTGTCATGATACAGCCCTAAGGAGCCAGTACAACTTTAAGTTTCCCCTGGGTCAGCTGAGGCCTTGATGTAATTATACTGCAGACCAATTTCTACTCCATCCATTTCTACTCTCTTTTGTTTCTATACCGGTAGTTTTCAAATGCACTCATCAGTTAACTTCTTGTGTGCTATATGTGACTTGGTGTCTGTTTTCCTGGAAACCCAATTGCTGCGGTTGGTACTAAAATCACTTAAGGAAAGCAGAATCTAAGATAAAATTTTGGAGCTAGATCACACAGAACCTATCTAGCAATGAGGACCCCATCACCGGCGGTAGATGGAATATCAATACACTCTAGAACAAGAGAGTGGTGTAATTCTTAAAATGATCATGAATGCTACAGTTGGATGGTATTCTGATGAAAGGAGCTGCACTGGTCAGTAAAATGTATCAGGTGGTTGAAAAGCAATATGAGATGGTCAGAGACAAGCTGAATCTGCCAAGGGAGGAATGGACAGGAATCGTAAGAGTATGTATAGGACTGGAGTCTGAAGGGGCTGGAGCAAGAGGCTCAGGAAGAAAGTAAAGTTAGATAGGGAGAGTTTATCAAGAAGTAGCCAGTCCTGCAAGATCTGGATTTAACATCCTGACATAGACCCTGGAAGATATTGCAAACATGCTGTGAGAATGGCCCCTAGAAGCTCAAAGAGAGTGATGGCCACCCCAAGGGAAGGACAGATGCCAGACTGCCATGGCAGATGGTGGAAAGACCCAACCAGTCTCTGCCTTTTCTTCTTTTGGTTGCTCAAGTACATGAAGATACCATGAATCCTGGAAAGACATTCAAGAGATAATTTAGTCCAACCTCCTCTCAAATGAAGGTATGAAGGTATTGTATCGACATCACAAACAATTGTTAACTGAGAATCTACAGGACAATAAAACTAAAAAGTACTATTTATCCTGAAATACATGTGTTATAGTAAAACTAAACTAACCTCTGTCTCAAAAATAATATTTGTTTGTCATTAGTATATATATATATATATTAGGAATCCTTTGGTAAATCAGGTAATTAACCAGCACTGATCTTCTATTTAAATCAAGATTTACCACACAAACCACACACACACACACACACACTCACACGACAAGGGTGCTTCTCAAGAGGTTAAATCAGTTATTCTTTTGGAGAAAAATTATATAGTGTTCCTGTGGCAAATTGCTGTTTTCTTGTAGTTTGCGAGCCAGAATGTAATATATGTCACTCTCTTCTAACTGGCAAGATTAAAGTGAGCACAAATAGAACTGAAGGTTCTCCATTTCCTCCACACATTCATACATCTTTTCTTCATGACATTTTGGAACCCTTCAGTAAGAGCTTTGAATGTGAATGCAGAGGTGATGACTGAAGGGCCAAAATGCCAGACATAAAGGAAAGCCTCAGAGTGTAAGATGATATTCTAAAGGGATTCAGAGAGAGTGCTATTCCTCACCTCCAGCAGCTTACTGGACAGAAATACAATCATCCATCAGAACTGTCAGAAATTTGTTCAGGCCAATAGCTGTAGAAGTCTTGTGAGAATCACCAGATCTGACTTGGCCTTCACAACCCGCGGACTTCACCTCCAACAATCATACATGTACACATGCTCACAAGCACGCACATAGCACGTGTTCCAACTGTAGGAAGTAGGTTACTACTCAGAGTAAATAATTGTATATCCTCCATTGCCAAAAACCTGATGTATTAGCATCTTCATCTTTCTTGGGCTTTCTTTAATATACTTAAATTTCTTATTTTGAGAAGTGTGACCTTCCACCTAAAAGAAGATATAATTATGTTTAAGTCCTCATGAAATAGATACACGCAGAGCATCTTCCTAAATACAAATCTTTTGCTATTTATATCAAATACTTTGGAAATATTGAAATTAATTTCAATAATTAAGCATTTCCAACCCAGAGATGCAGGGAATTAGAAAAGAATAAATCATGGGTAAGGAGTTTAGTGACAATTGGTAAGCTCAATTTTAGTGTTGCTGTCCGAACTTGGGATTTTTCATTTATCACTTGAATTAACCTTTTGCTGTAACCCATCAAGAATAATTCATTTAAACAATGTACAGGATAAGAATATTTCAAAATGCCTTACTATTTTAGGTGGAAATCTTTCCCTCAAATTTCATATAACACTGATTTGAAAGGCGTGTTTGCATACGATGATTTAGTTAAGAGATCTGTAGTCTTGTGGGTGAGAACATAGATGAGATGGCACAGTCAGACTTCAGTTGTCTGCTTTTTCAACTTCATTACTGCCACTCTACAGGCCTCATTCTCCTTGACTATAAAAAAAAAGATAACAATAGTTCCTAATTTATAAAGTTACTATAAGAATTAAATGGATTAATGTAACATAATTATATAATTAATGGATTATGAAAGCACTTAACCCATAAAACATAGTAAGTTTCAATAAATATTACTATCTTTCATTCCTCAGTTTAAAGATATGAAAATTAAAGATCATGTTCATATCTGTTAATAGGAGGAAACAAATAATCATTGAAAAGTCATTCTGTACTTAAACTCTATCCCTCTCTCTTCTATATTCAAGATTCATTAGTTCCTTAACACAGATAAAGAAACTAATAACTACAGATGCTCAGAAATCTGCCAGAGTATCACAGAGAGGAGGTAGAACAGTGGGGATTTAAACCCAGGTCTTTCATACTGCAAAAGTCCTACCTTTTCACCATCGCCCACTGCCTTCTAAATTATGTTTAAAAGACGATGACTTTTAAATTATCTATGGAAATGAAAATTACCATAGACAGATTTTAAGTGCCATATTTTCTTGGATAGGAATTTTAAGGTCATAAATATGGTTCTTTACGTCCATTCCATGGCAGAGAGTTTTACCCCGAGGGTCAGTTAAGATAGAACAGAGATCCAAAGTAGAAATTTTGTGGCTTTTTTTAATGAGTCATTATTATTTCTTCCCCTACTTCCCCCCCCCCCTTTTTTTTTTTTTGCCTCAGAAAAAAACACTAAGAGCAGAAATGTGGAGCGGGAGAGATAGGATAAAGAATTTGCAGCTCACTGTCTGCTGGTGTTGGAGGACAGCCTTCACCAGGGATGGCTGGACACAGGACGAGGCCAGACTGGTGGGAAGAGGGTTGAATGCTGGAATCCTCCTTAGGGAACTTCATAATGAAAATAGTTTATAAAACTGCTCCCTCCTGTGGAAGCTTGGTAAAGCATTAGAGTCAACTGGCTTTTGTCCTCTGCTTAGTAAAGATCCTCAGTTTATCTGATCCTCCATGTCCTTGGGAACCTCCTGGCCATCTTCTCTGTAATCTGAATTCCTACATGGACAGATGGTTCTTGCTGTCCTCATACCCATCTGCCAGGACTGAGCATTTCATACAAATTAGTTGAATACATAAATAATGAATGAAATAATTTATGTATTTTGTGAATGGGCACACACACATAGACCTTCACTGAACATAAAATAAGGCTTATGTGTATGTATGTATTTGTAAAGATTATATCAGTATGTCATTTGGAATTCTTTTTCTAAACATTACAAACTGGAGTGGTATTCTGCAACATTTTTTGGACTTTTTTGGGTGCCAGGTATAATGAAATATATCCCAAATGTGAAAACAAAACTAAAAATTAAATGTCTGTTTGGTTTTTTTCCAGTGGTTGAATCAACTTGAAACATCAAGATGGATAATTACCAAATTTACATGGCATGTTTCTAGAATAGGACGTGTAGGGTGCTCGGGATTCTATTTCACGTTATTGTAGTGGACACCTCAGAGAAATAAGAGGTAAGGCATATTCCTAAATACAGACAACAAAAAACTGGTGCTTGTCAGAGGGGAAGAGGGTGAGAGCATGGGCAAAATGGATTAAGGGGAGTATGAGGTACAGGCTTTCAGTTATAGAATGAATAAGCTGTGAGGATGAAAGGTACAGTGTAGGGAATATAGTCGATGGTATTGTTATAGCGCTGTATGGTGACAGATGGCAGCTGCGCTTGGCTATAGTGAGCACAGTATAACATATAGAGTAGTTGAAACACTATATTGTACGCCTGAAATTAACACTATACAGTGACACTGTGTGTCAACTATATTAAAAAAATAAAAGAAGAAAAATTTGACCTAGAGTTACATCCATATAAATCATGACATCGTGAACAGAAAGCTAACAGAGGTTTTAACTACAAACTCCAAATTGGAAGACTTGATGGTTGATCCTCTAAATTTGGTTGGTGATTTGTAATTGAGCTGCTTCACACATGGACAGTTCTACATATTGTGCTCCAAAGGTTGGGGCAACAGAGACTTATATAATGATGGTTATATCATTTCATGCCTCTCAAGAAAAACCAGGGATTCCAGGTAAGCAGATAATAAAATTAAATTTTAAATAAAATAGATTTAAATTTTTAGATATAATAAATCCATATAAGGTACCATTTTTGTCTGACAATTTTCTTAAGTCATTAACTTCCTTCTCGTTTCTCTTAGGATTGATGTCTGGTTTGCCATTTCTTTGAGGATACTATTGGGAAAATACTGATCAAGAAGGAGAGAGGAAAGCTCTGAATACAGGTATAGTTTGTGATTCTGTGATTATAAACAAAATAAGACACTATCCAACTCTCTTCCTGGCCCAGAAATTTACAGTTTTGTGTTAGTGAAACAAGAGTTTTTGAGAGTTCCAGAATTCTAGAGCATTTGTAAAGAATAATGCGTATTTTTTTATTTAATTTCTTTTCAGTGTGACAGAATTCATTTTTTATGTGCCACACCCAGTGCTCCATGCAATACGTACCCTCCATAATACCCACCACCAGGCTCCCCCAACCTCCCACCCCCCACCCCTTCAAAACCCTCAGATTGTTTTTCAGAGTCCATGGTCTCTCATGGTTCATCTCCCCCTCCAATTTCCCTCAACTCCCTTCTCCTCTCCATCTCCCAATGTCCTCCGTGTTATTTCTTATGCTCCACAAATAAGTGAAACCATATGATAATTGACTCTCTCTGCTTGACTTATTTCACTCAGCATAATCTCTTCCAGACCTGTTCGTGTTGATACAAAAGTTGGGTATTTATCCTTTCTGATGGAGGCATAATACTCCATAGTGTATATGGACCGCATCTTCCTTATCCATTCGTCCGTTGAAGGGCATTTGGTTCTTTCCACAGTTTGGCGACTGTGGCCATTGCTGCTATGAACATTGGGGTACAGATGGCCCTTCTTTTCACTGCATCTGTATCTTTGGGGTAAATACCCAGTAGTGCAATTGCAGGGTCATAGGGAAGCTCTATTTTTAATTTCTTAAGGAATGTCCTCACTGTTCTCCAAAGTGGCTGCACCAACTTGCATTCCCACCAACAGTGTAAGAGGGTTCCCCTTTCTCCACATCCTCTCCAACACACGTTGTTTCCTGTCTTGCTAATTTTGGCCATTCTAACTGATGTAAGGTGATGTCTCAATGTGGTTTAACTTGAATCTCCCTGATGGCTAGTGATGATGAACATTTTTTCATGTGTCTGATAGCCAATAATGCATATTTTTTAATGTAGATTTTCTCAAAGTGGCAGCATGTGCTTGACAAAAAAACTGAAAATTCCTGCTTAAATATCTCTCCACCAAGAAGCTTCCTGCTAATTGTACCTGCTTGAAGGTACTAATGACATCTCCCTTCTTTCAGCTCTGCTGTCTCAGATACAGACTCTTCTGATGTGCTCCCCTTCTGCACCCTCAGTAATCACACAGTCCTTATGCTTTCCTCCTTGGGAAGACTCGTCTCCTCTCAGGATAATTGGGGACAACTGTTCATCTCATTATAACCAATCTCCTGCTGTCAAATCCCTTGTTCCAGCTCACTTATCTTGGAGACTCTACTTTCATAGCCCTAGACATGTTTCCTTTGACACCTCTTGAGCTGGGTTATGAAGGGAAAGCCCTTGGAATACATAACTAGCCTCTTTCTTTCTTTTTTTCTTTCTTTCTTCATTCTTTTCTTCATTCCTTCCTTTCTTTTTCTTTCTTCTTAAGAGTATAGGGACACCATATGTTTTTGTGCACCGTTCATTACATTTATTTACTCGACAAATATTTATTAAGTGCCAAATATGTGCCTGGCATGGCTTAAGTCTTTGGAAATACATGAGTGAAAAATAACAAAATCTCTACCTCTGTGAAGCTTCTATTCTATTGCGGAAAATGAAGAGGAAGACTGGTAATAAAAAAAAAAGGAAATTTATAGTATGTAGTAGGTGATAGGTGCTTTGGAGTGGGAAATGTAAAGTAGAATTAGTCAAGGATGGAAATTTTCCATTTTAATTAGGGTAGTTAGGGCAGGCTTTACTGAGAAAGTGTCATTTTAATAACCATTTGAAGGTGATGAGGTAGATACCTGGGGGAATTGTATTATAGATATAAGTGACTAACAGGTGTGAAGTCCTAAGTCAGGACCACATTCCAGAGACAACAAGGAGGCTAAGGTGACTGGTGCAGAGCAGCAAGGAGAAGAGGGTAAGGAATGTGATCAGAGAAGAAACGTGGCAGTGGTTAGGTCTACGTGGGGAATGCACATTATTTCAGGCCTTGTAGTTCCTTAGACAGACTTTGGCTTTTCCTCTGAGTGAACTGGAAAGCCACTGGTTCTTAGGAAGGTTCAAAGGATCTGATTTATGTTTCAACAATGCCCATTTGGGTGCTGATTTGAAAAGGGACTCTGGAAGTAAGTAGCAAGAATACAAATTGGGAGCCCAGTTGATTCTCTTGCAATAATTAATGTAAGAGATGGATATGATGGTGATAGGATCAGGGTGACAGCAGTAGAAGAAATGAAGAGAGTTCTAATTCTGCATGCATTTTGTGGGTAGAGCCAACAGGATTGCTAACCTGTTGGATTTGAGATCTGAAGAGAAGAGAGGTCAAGGATGGCTCCATGGCTCTGGATCTAAGCAGCAGGGAAGGATGCAGTTGCCATGACCTAAGATGGGACCTACTGCTGGTAGAGCCAATTTTCAGGAAAAGCTCAGGAACTTAGTACTGAAACTGTTATATATACAGCCTTCTCTTCATGCGGTAATGTGGGACCATAAACTGATCATGTAAGCTGAAAGTGGGAAAAACAATTTTTAAAAAACCAATGGGAAAGTTGCAGTTGTGCCATTACCTTTAAAAGGTTTTATCAAAATATTTTAAAACTCTTGTACTCTTTTAAAGAGTACTTATATAGGGAAATGAAAAAGTACAAAAGTAATATTCAGTACACTAAAGTTTAAAACGTTAGAAACACTGAAAATTAAAATGTTTATTTTCTACAAAAAAGAGGCTTATTAAAAGTAAGTTGAACAGTGCTTACTTTCTTAGCATATAGCTTACAATATGGAGCAAGCATCTTTTCCAAGACTTGACAAATTGTCATATTCCTTTTCAAGTTAGGATCCTTTGAGCTTCCAATGCTGTGAAATTTCTGGAAACTTTTTAAATATGAATTCCCTCACTGGCATCATTTCCTCTGGGACATCTTCATCTCTTCCATTATAACCACTTTCTCCATTTATATCAGTATGTTTGCCTTCACTAAGCTTCTCTGGCTGCATATCTAGAGTGTTTCAAAGGCAGATAATGTTTATATTCACAGAAGCAGCTCTTTTTTCTGTAACTTCATGTTTGTTCTACTCTAATTTCACTTCTAATGTTATCAGCCATCACGTTTTTTTCCTTTTTTGAAAATATTTATTTATTTGAGAGAGAGAGAGTATGTGTGTGCACAGAAGCAAGCATGCAGGGGTGAAGGGCAGATAGAGATAGAGAGAATCTCAAGCAGATTCCCTGTTGAGCACAAAGCCTGATGCAGGGCTTGATCTCATAACCCTGGGATCATGATCTGAACTGAAATCAAGAGTCTGAGGCTTAACAAACTGAGCCACCCAGGTGCCCCTAGCTTTTTGTTTGTGTGCTGCACTTTCTTCTTTGTTAGCCAATATCCTCTGTCATTTATCCCTTTTTGTAAACTATAACCTGGATTTATTATTGGGAGACAAGGAGGTAACCCAACCACATGCTTTGCTGTCTGTGCAAATACACCAAATGGACTGAAGAGCAAATACACAGCACCCGGTCACCAATAAACTTTGGAAGAAGGGCCATGATTGGTCATTGACCATAAAATGTATCTGTTATTTATGTAGCAATTTGCAGACTAAAGAGTAGCAGTAAAGGCTATATTCTATGCAATTACTTGGAGTTAATATGCTGTGGTAACTAGAGTTTGAACTGTATTTTTGGGAGACTGATGTACTTTAAACTGTGAGAACTCAAACTTGTGCATACTGAGATCATGTAAAGCAAATTCTGCTTTATTTAAGATGTCTTTTAGACAGTCTAATGTAGATGTTGAGATAAACAAATCTGAAATTCAGGGAAACAGTCTTGGAAGGGAACCAAAATTTGGAATCATTGAAAGCAGGAAATAAACAAAAGTTCTGGAGCAACCTTATAATTTTCCATCATGTTTAGAGTCCTTTCCAAATGCATAAACTTGATGTTATTTTCCCCCAACATTAGATGCCAGGGGGTCTTCATGTAACTTGAAAACTATCATTTCCCAGTTTACATATTCTAGAGAGCACTTAATGATTTCCAACTAAGCTGTAAATGTTGAACCTGGATTTGTGCTCTCTAAATTGATTTGACCATGGAACACTCTATGGTTGCTTAAAGTGATACAGATAAGCATTACCTTGTATTGGGTCACTTTATTCTTTGGTATAACACTTTATTTGAAGAAATACCATTTAGTTTATTTATGCAGTCAAAGGAAGTTAAAGACCTTACTGAAATACTCTAAAAACTTTTGTCCAAATATGTCACAGAGAATAAAACATTCAAATCTCCAGATCATATTAGTTCCAGGAAGCATGAACCCAAAACTGAGCCTGAGCTATGTGGGTATGTGTAATAGTTTTCATAAGAACAATTTAATATAAGATTTGGGAAAAACTAAACCAAATAAAACACACCACTTGGCCTTAATGTCTGGTGGGCCTGACTACTTAAAACTTTCCATTTATATTCTCTGATTCAAAAATTAGAAGTAAATCTCCTTTAGGCATGCTGATATTAAACTCTGATGGTTTCTTTATGAAATAAGCATTGAAATGTAGCCTTATTCTTACACTAAGAAATTTGCTTTGTTTTTATCTTAATAATTTGATATTAAGAATCAGAATATATCTAAAACATGCTCTGTAAGATTTTGAAATAGAAGAAAAATATTATGGGTTTTTAGACAATGAACTTTGTTATTCTATTTACTCACCCCACTTATAGGGCACCACTGTCAAACACACTATCCTCAGCATTCTCCTGCTTCCAATTTTACCATCTCTCTTTCCTCATCATGGTGCTTCTTTCCCCTGGGTTCCCAAGACCTGTGTAGCCTGCCCCCATCTGACCGTCCTTCCAGTGAAGTTACTTCTGATCTTTGTCTCCCCCATCAGATTTGCCATATTCTAGACCTTCCCTGCTCCATTTGAATACTTCAGAATATACCTAGTTTGTCCCTTGAAAATTGATGTAATAAATTGTGAATAGCTAACAATAGATTAATACCTCTATGGAGATTTACATTTTAATCAGAAACCACTATACATGCAATCCCATTAAAAGGATTTTGCTCTAATGGTGGTATTTTTGCCACCATGGTTAACTACTTGGGAAGATATTACTGATTAATAACCTGAAACACTATGCAGCTGGTTTCCTTAGCAACCACTGCAGTAAGTTCTTCCTTGAAGGTCCCCCCCCCCCCCCCAGTCAACTCTGATAGGGATCTTGAGCAAAATTTGCTTTCATAAGAACATTAGTAGGATTTTCCCCTGAATTTGAAATCATAAATCTCAGAGCTTTCAGGCAATTTCAAGGTCACCTAGCCCAACACTTTAATCTTACAGTTATAGAATTCAAGACCCAGATAGGTTATATGGCTTAGGGAGAGCCCAAAAACTTCCTGACAGAATTGCTTCTTAAACTCTTAGTCTCTCTACCATGTCTTGTAAAAGGTAAAAAGGATGTAAAACACATGGTTTAAGTAACAGAGCCTTAAGCAATGCCTACATAAATGCCAATGGAGCACTGAAGGCTGTAATCCCTCAGTTAGTGGTTGCTGAATGGTTCCCTGTGGACCACAGCTTCAGCGGGGGCTTGGGTTGGATCGTCATTGCAGTGGAGAGCTGCCATCACTCAGCATCGCTTTAGGCTACACAGTGAGGAAGGCATTTCAATCAGAGTTTGAATTTTTGACAGTCAATAGCCTGAGATTTCTCTGTAACCAACAAGTATAGTAGATAGGTAAACCAAGGCTAAGTTCCCCAAAAGTGAGGAAGACACTGAAGGCAGGTTTGGTATTTAGACCAATAGCCTATGACTTCTCTCCACACAAAGAATGGCAGTAAGCACCTTCCTGGGCATAACAGTGAGCCATGGGAGACCAGGACTATTTATTTTTCCTCATGTGTAAAGATACTCGGGGTACTTGTAGTATGTGATTACAATTATGAATTGTTTAGGCTGTAACTTGTTAACTCAGAGGAGACCATGCAGCTAATGAGGTCAAAGTCATATATTCCTTTGAGGACAAGTTTAATTTCATTCTGTTCATGCCCTCTTACTGCAACCTGCTATGGCTTTTAGGAAGCTAGAGGAGCTTTCTTCTACTCGAAAAAGAACTTGAGACTGTATTCCTTCATCAGAAAAAAACACAAGGTTATTTACATATTGGCATTGGGTTTGTTCTTTTCCTGATTAATTCACTTAATTTGTACTCAGACTTATATGAATGGGATGGTTTAGTTTCACTTCATTTTAAACGATGAATATGGTTGTATAATATAAACTGCGTGCAATAATAAGAGGAAAGCTCACATTTTAGTTTTGGGGTTTTTTTCAAAGATTTTACTTATTTATTTGAGAGAGTGAGCTCATGAGTGGGGGAAGAGGCAGAGGGGGAAGGAGAGGGAGTGGGTGGAAGAACCTCAAGCAGACTGCATGCTGACCCTGAGATCATGACCTTAGCTGAAACCAAGAGTCAGACACTTAACTGACTGAGCCACCCAGGTGCCCTAAAAGCAACATAGTTTTCTCCTTTTTAAAAAGATTTTATTTATTGATTTATTTGTTTATTTATTTATTTATTTATTTATTTATTTTAGAGAGAGAGAGAGGGTATGTGTGTATGTGAGCACAAGGAGGGGCAGAGGGAGAGGGACAAATAGACTCCATACTGGCACAGAGCCTGACACGGGACTCACAATCCCAGGACCCTGAGATCATGACCTGAGCCAAGATCAAAAGTCCAGTGCTCAACCAACTGAACCACTCAAGTGCCTGCAAATTTTACTTTTTTAAGAGTAAATAAATATGTAGGCATTTATAAATATAATGCTTCCAGTACTGACTCCAGGATCACCATAACACATGCATTTGACTCACTGAAAATGCAGTCAAAATTGATATTGCAGATGCATCTAGGAAGTGTTTAGTTCTCTTTTTAAATCAGTTGCTGAAGGAGGAGGGAAGAGACAGAGGATTCGAATCAAAATGAAAAGGGGGTAAAAGTAGAAAGAAGAGGTGAAAGTCCCAAATAAGCTCTTTTACATTTTCTTCTGTTAACATCATAGCTTTACCTTAAGTGTACCTACAGTTCATCTTAAAGTGTATTAATCTAGTGTCTATGTGTGTTAGTGTTAGGTGGGAAGCCAGGGAGATTTAATGAATCAGTTCCCCTTCAACATCTAGTAAATGCTCCTACTAAATTTTTAGGTAGCTGATCATGTACCTTTATTCTTCCATGTATATTTTATTATAAGTTTATCAAATTTCACAAAACAATCTCAGTAAAAATTTACAAATTAATTTTATGAAAACAGACATCTTTATAAAATCAAATTATACCATCCAAGAGCATGACGTGTCTCTGCATTTATTCAGACCACCTCCTATGTCCTTCATTATAATTTTAAAAGTTTTCTTCATTCTCTGTTAAGGTAATTCCTGTGGTTTGCTTTATACAAATATTTAGGCTTTAATATTTTAATATGAAAATACATTTTCTGTCACTCTTAAATTGCTTTCCTGCACACTGTTAGTATAATTATTAAGCCAAATAAACTTGGAACATTCTTTGAATAATTATTTCAGGCCTTACTATATAGATGGAGCCCAAAAGTAGAGTACAACCCTTGAGACATAAATTCAGTACAAAATCTTGAAGCCTTTACTGTGAGGGCCAATTCACTTCGGCCAATTTGCATTGCATTAAGAGTTGCAACAAATCCCTGGTTTGGGTGGACACATTATTGCCAAATGAAGAGCAAATATAGTCCTTGATAAAAATTAGCATAAAGGAAGCCTGCATGATCCATGCGACTGATGTGAAGATGGCTAATTATAGGTTTAGACTGAGGAAAACATATCCATCTAAATATTTAGAAAACATACAAATAAAGATAAAGTGTAAATTCAGTCAGAGGATTGAAAAGCAGGTGTTTGACGTAAGATGTATATTGATACTTTAATACTCTTTTAGAAGTAAGTTGACAGAAAAAAAATGCCTGTTAATTGTAGTTGGGATAAAAAAAATGAGGATACTTATAAAAAAAAAAAAAAAAGAACAGGGCACCTGGGTGGCTCAGTTGGTTAAGCAACTATCTTGGGCTCAGGTCATGATCCTGGAGTCCTGGGATCGAGTCCCACATCAGGCTGCCTGCTCAGGAGGGAGTCTGCTTCTCTTGCTGACCTCTCCTCTCTCATTCTCTCTCTCTCTCTCTCTCAAATAAATAAATTAATTAATAAAAAAAAAAAAAAGAACAGTGCTACTAAATCTCTGAGACAATAAATCTTAGGTCAAAGGCCATGTATTTCAATGTCTTATAAAGTGGTAGCATAAGGTAAACAAAGTAAGTGATTATTGAATTTCTTGAAATAAAGTAAAACAGTAAATAAAAAACTTTTAAGATATCTTTAAAGCAAATCAAGTAATTATGGAGATATTAACCTTGAAATCTCCAAACTTCTAAGATGCTATCTCTTTACCTACAATTTTCATTTTGCCCCCCATTCTCCTCTCTTAGGTTTGTTAATTAACTCCCACTCCTTTATCAGATCAGATTTAATTCCAACTATGTATCCTTATTAAAAACTATTGCTTGATGGTCAAGCTTCAGTATTTGCTGAATGAACGAATGAATGAATGAGTAAATAAATGAATGCCAAGAAGGGAAAAGCCCAGGAAGTGACTCATTTCTTTTTTTCCCTTACTTTCCTTCTACATCTCTCTTATCAATCCTCAAATCAAATTAGCTGGTACTATGATTGATCTTCTCCAGGTTATGTCAAGACTGTTTTACAAAATAATTGTAAATTAACACCATTTGTAAATCTCATTGTGAAGCCTGGAAAAATTATGGAGGTAAATATACCATTCATGTTCTAAAGGTATGTCAGAGCTCAGAAGGAAGTAATAGATATATCAAGATCAACGGGGAAAAAAAAATGAATAAGAAGCAGGGAGTAAGCATGGTAAATTGGGAATGATATTTCAGTAAATCTTAGTAAAAAGGAGTTCGGTTTTAGCATGAATTAAGAAATAGGAGACAAGTTTGGGGCTAATTCAAGTTGGGAAGGGAGATGAGTTACACACGTAAAGTCTAGATTCTCAAATGGTAACAATCTCAATAAAAGCGTAAACTAGAAATAAACAGTTTAAAAAAATCTTTGTGAGAGAGGAAGGAATGAGGGGGTGTCGGTCGGTCAAAGGGGATAAAGTTTCAGTTGTGCAGGATAAATAAGTTCTAGAGGTCTAATGTACAGCCTGGTGACTGTAGCTAATAATATAATATTGTATGGTTGATATTTTTTTTTAAGATTTTTTATTTACTTATTTGACAGAGAGAGATCACAAGTAGGCAGAGAGGCAGGCAGAGAGGCAGGCAGAGAGAGAGGGAAGCAGGCTTGCTGCTGAGCAGAGAGCCCGATGCGGGACTCGATCCCAGGACCCTGAGATCATGACCTGAGCCGAAGGCAGCGGCTTTAACCACTGAGCCACCCAGGCGCCCCTGGTTGATATTTTTTAAGAGAGTAGATCTCAAGTGCTCTCACCAAACACAAATGGTAACTCTGTGAGGTGACGGATATGTTAATTAACTTGACTGTTGTAGTAATCATTTCACATGTATATGTATCACACTGTATACTGGCACCTGGGTGCCTCAGTTGGTTAAGTGTCTGACTCTTGATTTCAGCTCAGGTCATTATCCCAGAGTCCTGGAATGGAGCCCAACATTGGGTTCCACACTCAGTGAAGAGTCTGCTTGAGATTCTCTTTCTTCTTCTTCCTCTGCCCCTCCCCCACACTGGTGTTTAATCTCTTTCTCTCTGCCTTTCAAATAAATAAATAAATCTTTTAAAAATATATCACAGTGTATACCTTATATATACAATTTTTATTTGTCTGTTACACATCAATAAAGCTAGGAAAAAGAATAGGAAGAAAATAGAAACAATGAGGCTTCTAGAATGAAAGGTTTCCCTTTCATCTGTAAGTTTCTAGGCTTCTGTGATTTCTTAGCAAGGTGTGAATGTACAGTAGTACAGTTTTATCCTTCAGTGGAATTATGAGTACAGGTTTCATTATTTTTTTCTCAATTTTATTTGATTGATTGAAACATTAACACCAAAATAGCAAAATGAAATATACAGTAGACTTAGCCTTTAAAAAAAAAAGTTGATGGGAGGTAGGTTGTGTAGTGAACTGAAGAATTCCCATGTGTTTGGAATCAGTATTTCTGATATACTATGGAATTTTATCCTACCTTTTCCTTCGTCTCATTTTTCTTTCTCTCTCATCTAGTCCCTTCACTTCCCTCCCCACACCATCTCTCAGACTCAAGAAAACCCAGAGTAAACATTGTTCACATTTTGAGGCAGCATGTCCTTTCCACAGCTCCTTGTTCAGGAATACGTGGATTAACTACTAAATTGGAATCCACACAATTCCAAACAATGAAAACCCATTACAAGGTAGATGGTGGACGATGATGGTAATAATGATGATGATGATGATTCAAAACAGTACCCAACTAAAAGAAATTATAAATGCTAAAATTTTTAGTGTAGCACAGGGAAACCTTAAGAGGAGATATTAGGCCTCTTCTTGAATAACATTACATAACTATTTCCCTTATCATGGGTGAAAAATAACCAGTTTAAAAGTGTTTCAAGAAATAACAATGGCAGAGAAAATTTGTTAATAATACAACTGCATTTCAGGAGATGAATATATTTAAAAACCAAACGAGAATTTTAAGTCATGAAACATTCCCTTACTCTGTGGAACACAGCTGAAGCAATGTTAATTACTTGCTTTCTACTCAGAATACTTCAATTTATTTTTATGGTATTACATTATTGTGGTATCTGAACTGAATAAATAATAGAATATTAGTTCCCTGTAGTAAATTAAGAAAGAGACCAGTATAATAACCCTCTTCAAGGAGAAGAGATAAGAGCAGTTATACAATCCATTCATGAATCATATTTATTAGCTTCTCAGAAGGGACTTCTACTTAAAAATCAATACTTTCTTCCCAATGTGCACGATTACCTAGAAATAAGGTATATTGTGCATGGAAGAATTTGTCATAGGAAGTTTTGCCATAATGTAGTAGTTAAGGACATAACTTTGGGATCTGATTAACCTGTGTTCTAATCCTATCACTTGCTATAAAATCTTAGGCAATTATCTTTTTAACTCACATAAGGAAGACAATATTTCATTCAGGTGTTTTAGGAATTAAATAGGTGACAGAGGTGCTTATCATAGAAGCTTCCACACTAGCACATAGTAAATGTTAAATAAATGACATTAGCATCATCATCACCACCATCATCCCTACCATCACTATCATCACCATCATCATCATCATCTCTGACTTTGTGACTTAATTATTATCACTAGTTTACATGCAAGGAAACTGAGGCTCTGAGAAATTAATTAACTGGTCAAATTTCATACATATGTTAGGAGAAAACACTAGAATTGCCAAAATCTTCTACACCTTTGTAGAGCCAGATTATTAGTTTGTAATTTGAAGATGCATCTAAAACTGTCAGTGTAACTTTTTTTTTGGTAACTTTTTTGAGTAAGATGTGCAAATTCAAATACATGCAAGTGAGGGCAATAAGTACTGTTTTCTGAGGGAAAAAAAATATGGCCATATCATCCCAAACCTTGATTGGAAAACTTATAATTTTTATTTACCAATCTAAATCGAGGTTAAAATATTAAATCTCAACTTCCTTAAGTCTTAGTGTTCAGCTTCCTTACTTATAAATACCTGGGTACCAGAGAAAAAAGAGAATACCTTTAATCTAGTGGTGGATGTCTACCTCAAATTAAACCTTGGACAAGTGCTTGAATGCGCCAGTGCACCTTTTGTTGTGTGTGTCATGGTTCATTCATTTTTTCCCCCATTCACTAAACATATATTAGACATCTGTTAAGAGCACAGACATGTATAAAGGGCACCCACAACTCTATCTCTACCTTGGTGGGGGACTCACTCTCCAATGTGGAAGGGCAGTATTGAAGCAAAAATCATGGATGAATTTGAACAAAAAGAATATTGTGCATGAAGATAAAGAGATGAGAAACAAAATAGTGTTTTCAGAGAAGGGCAAAGAGTCAAATGATTGAGGGTAAGCTAGACACCAGCTTTGTGAAAGAATGGTGGAAGCTGGCATAGAAGATGTTCTTAAATCCCACATCAGGTAGGCTTCATATTTAAGACCAAGGAGTAAAAAACAAAATCAGAGATGAGAAAGACATGTTTAGATTTACATTTTGAAAAATTATTATGCCTCCAGGATGTAAGCTGAATACATCTTTCCAGTAATACGTGCAACCCTTCATTCATTCATTCTCTGTTCATTGGTTCATTCATTCATTCATATGCTTATTCTTCAAACATGTTTTGCTCACTTACTGCGTGTTGAACAGTGTCGAGCATGATGCGAGTTCAGTGAAGAACAAAACAAGCATTCATTCTCTTCCCCTCCCTGTGGTGTCCCCCTTTCTCTCTCTCTCAAAAGTTTATTGAGAAGTGTCAAAGACTGATAGTAAACAAAGATTGCTTAATAAACAAAATAATCCAGTAGATGAATATTGTAAGTCATGTAAGAAATAATGAGAGTTTGAAAGAAATCTCTAGTGGTAGAATCCTAAAAGCATAAATAGATAGGAGAAGTATTTAGAAAGTAGAATTTATGGGACATGAAGACAGATTGAAAGTAAGAAGCAGAAGAGAAAAAGGTTTAAGAGAACTGTAAGGTATCAGTTCTGACATTTTTTTTTAAAGATTTTATTCATTTATTTGACAGAGAGAGAACACAAGCAGGCAGAGAGGAAAGCAGAGAGAGAGAGGAGGAAGCAGGCTCCCCACTAACCCACTGAGCCACCCAGGCACCCCGGTTCTGACATTTTGATGAAACAAAGCCACTGGCCTACTGTATTCCTTTACCGGATAGGCTAAGTCAGTGGTTTGGTACAACTTAAGACACCCATTTGGAGTTTCGGGTATTTATTTACAGGTCGTTTTTCACTCATTTTGCAGGATTAGAATGATTAGCTTATGCTCTCTACCAATGCTCACACAGGTACAAGTAGAGAGGAAATGGATGTGTTTGAATTTCTCATACCAAGTCTCACTGGCTCACACTCACCTAAGATATAATGGACCCAGCACAGTGAGTGTGGTCTGAGACCACTGCCAACCCTTGCCCAAGGTGAGATAACCAGACTATTGCGTCAAGATCAAACCTGTTGGGGATGGGGGTGAGTAGGAATTCCAGAACATTTAAACATCAGGTAGGTGAAGAAAGGGAATAAACTTAGTGGAAGAGCCATGCTTACAGGAGTCGGTTTATATGGAAGAGATTTCTTTTTCAGTGGACACCGCCTGGAAGCCAGGAATCTTCAGAACATCCCACATGCTAGTAAATATTTAAGATACGAGCGGCAAACTCTTAATTGTGGTGCCTTTGTGCAGTGTACACACCATTCTTAGCTCATAGCCCTAGAACCAGGCACAACTTCTGACTTCCTAATTCCCTTTATAACTTGGAATATAAATTTTTTTCTTAAGAAAATCTCCCCTACTCAGCCAAAACCAAAATCTTTAACAAAGTTAAATTTGGATAAGTCCTCCATCCTTTTAATAACTCTCTGGCGTTCAAATAAGCCACTTTCTCCAAGGCAAAAAAAAAAAAAAAAAAATCAGAGATACACTATTTTCTCTTTCTCTTTCTATTCACTTCTCTTTCCTTTCTCTTCCTATTCACTTCTCTCCTCTCCCCCACAGTACCTTAGGTGAAGTTCACCCAGTTCACCATTCTCATACCTGTGGAGAGACAAAAGAGAGAGAGGAGGAGTGAAAGGTATTTGAGTTCTGTTTACAGTTAGTAATTCCACTTTGAATGGTATACACTGCTCTAGAATCTGTTGTCTATCTATTATAGTTTTCTCCTCTTACTTTACTTCCCCTGTTTTCCTTCATCCACTTCTGTCTTCCCCAAAGCCTATGTAACAGACTACCATTAGGGAGGCCAGAGGGAATCCCACAACTCTGGTACCCCACAAATTGTAGAATTCGTCTGGTTAACCTTCCTATCTGAGGAAAATCAGATAGCCATCTGCCTCTCAGTTCTTTGTCATGTTGAAATTTGGGAGGGCAGGTTACTAATGGCAATATCAGGATCGCATGTTCAAAGTTGGCCACCATTTCTGAATGGTTTGGAAAGTCCCTTTTAGAAAAATGACAGATGTGGTCTATATATACAATGAAACACTATGCAGCCATCAAAAAACTGAAATCTTGCCATTTGCAATGATGTGGAGGGAACTAGAGGGTATTATGCTAAGTGAAATAAGTCAGAGAAAGACAATTATCATATGATCTCTCTGATATGAGGAATTTGAGAGGCAGGGTGGGGGGTCATGGTGAGTAGGGAGGAGGAAACAAGATGGGATTGGGAGGGAGACAAATCATAAGAGACCCTTAATCTCACGAAACAAAATGAGGGTTGCTGGGGACTGCCGGGGGAAGAATAGGGTGGCTGAGTTATGGACACTGGGGAGGTTATGTGCTATAGTGAGTGTTATGAAATGTGTAAGCCTGATGATTCACAGACCTGTACACCTGGGACAGGTAATACATTATATGTTAATTTTTTAAAATGACAGAAATGCCTAAGAACAAGATAAGACAGCACACAGTTCCTGAACTTGAGAAGTAGAAGAATCTTTCTGGAGAAATGAATTGACTTTATAGCCTAGATGAGGAATAGCTAGACACAGAGATCATATATGCAAATGTAAACAGGAAATGTAACTTTTATAGATTCATTCTAGCCCTGATAATTAATACCCTCAAGGTAAGTTGAATATGGGAACTAATTTTAGAAGTACCTGATCTACACTTGGCATAAAAATGCTTTCTTTATTCAAGGTCAGTGGATCACTTTTATACTTTTATAATCTGTTTAATATATGGTCATAGGTAGCCAAACTCCATAAAGCAAGGTGACCAAATACTAATAAAGTAAGAACACCAGACAGAGTCTACAGGAGGTATAATTTCCATCAGGCAGCCCCTGCTCTATTCCAGACCTGACTAACATTTCAGGCCAGTCAGGGTTGCTTGAGTCACAGTAATTAAGTTAATTAATAAAAGCTAATGCAGGCTTTCAAGTATAAGAAAAGAATATATCAACTCACAGAACATTTTTCTTCCCTCTAGAAACAGAAGGAGAGCACAAAAATAAAACAATTATTGCATAGCTGGTGGGCAAATGCCCCTTTGCTGATTTATCATCTACTTACTACCACTCTTTTAAAGTGAACCTAACTCCAAATAAGGCTTGCATTTTTCTGTTTTTCTTCAAAGCAAATGTTAAGAATAATTGTCTAAAAAAATTCCTGAATCACTTTAGTTCATAGAACTTCTATTAGGAGCTCCTGTAATTCTACATGGGTATCTGTTCGTTTAACACTCATACAGATGGACTGTATTTTATTTAAAAGCATGTGGACTCTGGAAAACAAACTGAGAGTTTTGTGGGGGGGGATGGGTGAGCTCAGTGATGGGTATTAAGGAGGGCACAGATTTTGTGGAACACTAGATGTTATATGCAAACAGTGAATCATGGAACACTACATCCAAAACTAATGATGCACTGTATAGTGACTAATATAAAACACAATAAAAAAAATAAATAATTTTGATATTTTGTCACAAAAAAGCACAATGCATTAAGGTTATATAAAGGAGTATACATGTTTAGATTCATTCAGCAACCATTTCTTTTACATGTTTTAATAAATGTCTTCCACCACCAACAAGCATGTGAACTAAAGGAAAGTTGGTCTTACACAAGTTAATAATATAAAATAAAATTTAAGAAATATAATAAGGCATTCATTTAAATGGTAATATAAGAAATAAAATCAAAGGAAACATTGAATCAGAAGAGGACAATCAAGAAACCTTAAATCAATGAATATATACTGAATTTGAACCACACTGAGTGTAAGGGATTATGCCAGATAACATTTATCATAGAAAATATACCAGTAGCTCAATTTTGTAGAGGATATGATCAAAGCCAATGAATAAAAATGCAATCAGTGTGTGATACCAACAAGTACAAGGGAAACAATTACTACAAACATTTAGAAGAAGCAAATCACCTGTTATAATGATGGAAGTTTTTATGTAGGAGGTAAGGTTTACACCAAGCTTTTAATAATCATTATGATTTGGGGCGCCTGGGTGGCTCAGTGGTTTAAGCCTCTGCCTTTGGCTCAGTTCATGATCCCAGGGTCCTGGGATCGAGTCCCACATCGGGCTCTCTGCTTGGCGGGGAGCCTGCTTCCTCCTCTCTCTCTCTCTCTGCTTGCCTCTCTGCCTACTTGTGATCTCTCTCTCTGTCAAATAAATAAAATCTTAAAAAAAATAATTGTTATGATTTGATAGAAATGGGACATTTTAATTAAAAGAACTATTTTCAGCAGAAGTCTGTTTTATTTCAATGAAACATTTTAAAGTTAGCATTTGCCTTGGAGAAGATACTGGAGCCTAGAGCCTAGGATTGGTTCCACACGCTCGGAAATTTGATTTTGTCAGCGTTCCAAGAGTGGGTCAATTGCCGAGGATGAGACTCCCATTAACCAAGCTCACAGAGCCTGAAGTATAAACGAGCATATCAATTTATTAATTTACAACACAAGCAGAAGTAGTTGGGAAGCCAATTTATAAGAAGTTTGCCTAGTGAACAAGGAGCCAGAGCAAGAATGTAAAAGGATTTTTTAGTAAATATTCAGTCCTGGGTTGTTAATCACTTACTGCCATCTCCAAAAAATTTCCTGACAAAATTAACTCGGTCCTTGAACCTGCAGGTCAATCATATGGCAGGGGGCGGGGGAAGGGGATGAGGGGTGCTTGCGCAATTATATGGTTGGATGATTGGGCCATGTTAATATTTGTCCTACTAGTATTTGTCCTGTTTCTCTATGCCTCTGCAATGCGTCTGCTTAGCTGTCTACTGAAACATATTCTCTACTGGGGAGGAAGTGGTCTAATTTTATTCTTAATTTGATATTGCCAGTAAATCCAGGTAGAACTGTAGAATATTGCAGCATTTAATTCACCACTAGGTAGTCTTTATTTAAAAGTAATATAAAGTCATTCTAGAGCATTTCAGAAAATATTGAAGTGTTCAAAACAAAAAATGAAAAATCTCCTTCTTCTTCTTACTGCTGCCTTAGTTCCTTTCCTCAGCTGTACTATTGTTAGTGGTTTGGGGTGTATTTTTCCAGCACATATTTGCATGCATATGCAAAGAAGAAAGCCTGTGCATATGCTATTTTTAATGTAATCAAATGATATATACTGATCTCTAACTTGCTTCTTTCACTTAAAAATATAATTATGCATAATCTTCCTATAGCAAAACTCATAGCTGTAACTCACTTTTCATCAATAGCTCCATAACATTGCTCTGTAAGTGTGGATGCCACTTACACACCCAATTCAATATCCTCTCTATTGCAGTGTACATTTAAGGAGCTTGTTCAAGTGAATCTTATCAGACTAAATTCTGAATGACATATATATTTTATACTTTGAAAATTTGCAGTTTCCCTGCAAAAATTGGTATGAAGCATCGGTAAACTTCTGGCAAAGGGTGATGATAGTACACATTTCCCCATGCTTTCAATAATATGGAGTTTCATAAAGGTTTACAATATTTGCTAGTCTAGCTGGAGAAAAACAGCTAAATTTTGTTTTAAATGGTATATTTTAATTAAGCGAGGGGAGCTTTTATGTATATTATTAGTCATTTATATGAAATGTGCATGTGTGAGACAGAGAGAGAGAGAGAACTGGCTGTTCAGATCTTTTGCGCATTTCATGCAGTTACTTATTTGTTTTAAATAGCGATTACTATTTATTTATAGATGACATTATGCCACATGTAATGCAAATACCTTTAAGAATTTATTGTTTGGTTTTGGGGTGCCTGGGTGGCTCAGTGGGTTAAAGCCTCTGCTTTCAGCTCAGGTCATGATCCCATGGTCTTGGGATCAAGCTCGGCCATCAGGCTCTCTGCCAGCAGGGTGCCTGTTTCCTCCTCTCTCTCTATCTGCCTCTCTGCCTACTTGTAATCTCTCTCTGTCAAATAAATAAATAAAATCTTTAAAAAAAAAAGAATTTATTGTTTGGTTTTTTTTTTGTTTTGTTTTTTTGTTTTTGTTTTTTTTTTTTCTCATTTTATTTTTTTCAGCGTAACAGTATTCATTCTTTTTGCACAACACCCAGTGCTCCATGCAAAACGTGCCCTCTCCATTACCCACCACCTGTTCCCCCAACCTCCCACCCCTGACCCTTCAAAACCCTCAGGTTGCCCCAACCTCCCACCCCTGACCCTTCAAAACCCTCAGGTTGTTTTTAAATTTTGTTGCCATGAATCATTTAGAATTTATTTTGTTAAGAAAGGTAGGAGTCTGACTCTTTTCCTTCAAAACATAGCTAGTTATCCTAATCCAGCTTATTGAGTAATGTGTTCTCCCATCACTGAGTTTTAAAAAACCTCTATTTATCATGTACTAAATATCCCATATAGATGGTTCTATTTTTGTCCTCTTTTCTGTTCCATTGATATGTCAACCCCTAAGCCATTATGGCATGGTTTAATTAGTAGAGCTTAGTATATACTTAACATAGTAGTTCTCTACCATTAACAAATCTTCTTTGACTTTTTCTTCTTATTCTTACACATTTATTTATACACATAAATTTTAGCAAGTTTTTTTCTTTAAGATTGAAATCAAGAAGTAGAATGGGAGGGGAAGAGATGAGAATTGTAATAGTAATTGATGTAGACATATTTAATTTATATTTGCATTCCCAATGCACTGATGTCACTCTTTTTTTTTTTTAAGATTTTATTCATTTATTTGACAGACAGAGATCACAGGCAGAGAAACAGGCTTATTATAGTATCATAGATAGAGAGGAGGAAACAGGATCCCCGCTGAGCAGAGATCATGTGGGGCTTGATCCCAGAATCCTGGGATCATGACCTGAGCCGAAGGCAGAGGCTTTAACCCACTGAGCCACCCAGGCGCCCCTGATGTCACTCTTTTTATGCAAGCGTAAGGAGTCACTGGTATTTCGAGTTTTCTCTCATGTCTTAATAAAAATTTAAATTGTGTTTACATATATCTGACAACTTTCTTGTTAGGTTTCTTCCTAGGTGTTTTGTGCTTGATTGTCCTTCGAAAAGGCATCTTTCTTATTATAGGAAAGCTGCTTTTTCACTAATTTTTAACTTGACCTGGTCACAGTACTGATTGGTTTTTGCTAAAGGTCCTCACTAACTTCACTCTTTTCCCATATCAGTCAGTTCTCTCACTAATGTCTCCTCAATCCCAATACCATTCAAAAATCTGTTCTGTCTTCTCTGTTGCTTTAAATCATGCCGATCTTCAAACTTGTTATCGTGAGTGCCCTGGACTACGACGACATGCTCGATCTCATCCTTTAACTAAATATGAATCTGTAGGACGTCTGGGTGGCTCAGTTGGTTAAGCGGCTGCCTTCAGCTCTGGTCATGATCTCAGCGTCCTGGGATCGAGTCCCAGGCTCCTTGCTTGGCGGGAAGCCTGCTTCTCCCTCTGCCTCTGCCTGCCACTCTGCCTGAGCTCACTCTCTCTCTCTCTCTGACAAAATAAAAAATCTTTAAAAAAAATACTTTTTAAATATGAATCTGTATATTTCACTTCCATATTTAAACTCTTCAGTGGTTTCCTATAATATACATAAAAGAGGGGGAAAAATCTAAGTTTCTTAAACTTGCACGAGTGACTCTCAGTCCTCATCCCTGCCTCTCTCTAATTCACATTTCATAAACACCCTAACAGGCTCCCTAAGACTTCTGCCTGTGTACTTCGGACTTCCCAGAATACACCCTCAATCACCTCTTCCTTCGCCTGAATAGCTCCGACCACCCCCTATGGAGTAAGGAGCATGTCTTGGTCAGCGTTGCTCTAGCCCCACACTGACTTGTATACATTTCCTCAGTGCCCCCATCCGTCACTGTGTATATTCCCATTTCATATTACACTTTGCACTGTAATTGTTTAAACAGTTGCCAACCAAATATATGAAATCTTTAAAAATAGATTGTTTCTTAGTTATCTTAGAATTCTGTACGTAGGAATTTGTTTAGACAAACAGATGAATGAATGTAAAGATTAAGTATTATTAAAAGCCTATTTTGTGTCACTGAATTTTAGATGCTAAATATACAACAGTGAACAAAACACAAAAATACTTGCCTTCATTGATGTCACACTGTAGGGGAGAAAGACAGTCAATCAAAAAATAATGAAATAAATATGTAGTATATCAGGACTTTGTGAAACTAAAGTAAATGGAGAATATAGCATGTCACAGACAGTTTCAATTATGTGATAGAATTATCTCAAAACTGGTAATAGCTTCATTTCAAGTTTAATAAGTCAAGTTTTATTTGCAGAATTCAGAAGTTGATTCTCTGTATTTCATAATAAAAATAAAATTTAATGAAAATTTCAAAAGTGATAGAATTAATGGATTGCAGATCTCGGTAGGGTTTTTGTAAAGGTAGGAGAGGGAGTGAGTGACCTGGAAAAGTATATAAAACATAAATTCTGTTTTTTTTATTATTAGATTTAGTGACTATGAAAAACAAACCTATCAATTTGCTAAAAAAAAAAAACATGTAGATGGCTGCTCTCCGATTCTGTTCTTACCTAATTGTGGATGAGGTAAATGTGGCTTTGAGGTAGGATAATCAACTCATCCTGGTTTGCATGGATTTCCCGGTACTTGGAGAATGACATCATTAGAGAAATTGGTAATGACAAATTTTAGAATTTAGAATGAAAATTTTAGAAATTTTAGAATATGTCCATAGACCTGGAAAAGTCAAGAACAAGTCCAGATTATTGGGAGAATCACCACATGAACATTAAAAATCACCAAGAATCATTGACAGAAGCAATTATGGAGAAAAAAAACAGCAAACCAGGATAGAAGCAAAGAGGACATCTCTCCCACCTCCACAGCTTACTGGGGCCTATTGTGAAGAAAGCATAGCCACCCCTTCCCAACCTCCTAATGGCAGTATGGAGGCCAGTGGTATAGATGATCCTACCTGGAGAACCAGGAATTGTGTTGACTCTCATTTTAATCCCAGAGCACAAGGATTTCCTTATTGCACCATAGAAGCAGTATGAGAAATGGCTTCCCACACAACATCTGGAGCACCCAGCTCCCTCCCCGTTGTTGCCAAGGGCAGGCTGACAGCAGAGGAAGCACAGCTTTACCTAGAGCATGTGTGGCGTATTTTCCCTCCTAAGGATGGCACAGATCAAGTACAGTAGTTGGCAGTTCACTTCTGTACAATTACTGACCAAAAAATAGTTGAGTTGGTTAAACAATTAATGTTGATTATTTTAGGTAGGCCCTTTTATAATGTTGAACTTGATCACAGCTACTCCTCATTCAAGGCCTAGTGTCTTCCTTTAGCAATTCCCAAATCTTAGTGTGAAAGAGATTAATACCACCCAAATTTGCCCTAAGAGATTTACAGCAGAAAGCCATTTCAATAATTTGTAACAAGGACTGGGTTTACGTACCATCTGGTAAATGCATTCTTACCGGTTGGGAACTGACCTGAGAAGGTGAATTAAAATAAGAAAAATTTGCTTGATGAATTTGGGATCAGAACATAGGTAGTGGGGCGCCGGGGTGGCTCAGTGGGTTAAAGCCTCTGCCTTCAGCTCAGGTCATGATCACAGGGTCTTGGGATGGAGCCCCGCATCGGCTCTCTGCTCAGCAGGGAGCCTGCTTCCTCCTCTCTCTCTGCCTGTTTCTCTGTGATCTCTGTCTATCAAATAAATACATAAAATCTTTAAAAAAAAAAAAAAGAACATAGGTAGTAAAGTGGCCTTAAGCAGCCATTCATCAAGCCCTAGAGATTGGTAAGGCATTATTTGTTCTAAATAGATAGAGCTGTCCAATGTAGGGGATATTTCTGGTGACTGGTGATGACGTCTTCTTCTCTGGATGATGCTAAAGGAACAATGACGGTTCTTACTAACTTTCACTTTTCTAGTCTCCATAGGGACTGTCAACTTTCACTCTGCGTTTGCTACAATAGCTTTATCTATTCCTCATTTCCACCTACAATTTCCAAGTAGGTATATGGGTTTTCATGGATTACATTTTAGGATGCTGCTCCGTGATGACATACAGAGGTGCCTCCTTATCTTACCTCTAACTTGTCTTAAAACAGCACCACGGTATCAGCTGCCTTGCAGAAGATTTTCAGGAGACAGAATTGGACCTCAGGGAATGGCAGCTAATTCCATACCTGCAGTACACAAGCAGTCTTCTAAATTCCTGTCATAGAGAATAGCACAGTCTGCCGTGTCCCTAAATTGAATGTCCTATCTTAATACTAATGTAATTACCTTTCTATAAATAATAAATCCCCCTATATGCAATTCCTACCCCCCAGTTCATCTTGTTAAATTGAAAGTAAAGCTGTAGCATTCTACCTCAGGCGGCATCCTACAGTACTTATGGGTGAGATGTTGGCAGTGCTTCTCAAACTTTAATTTGTATATGAATTATCTAGAGACCTTATGCAGATTCATAAGATCTGTTATAATGCAGATTCAGCAGGATGGGGCTGAGCCCTAAGATTCTGCATTTATAACAAGCATTAGTGTTGCTAGTCTAGAGACCACACTTTGAGTGGCAAAAGTTTAGGGGCGTTGTAACTAGCATCATCTCCCAGTGATACTTTTGCAGGTTTCATAGTAGCAATTGCTGCCATCAGGGAATTTTTACCATTGATGGTTCTGGCTGAGTCTCTCTGCAGCAGACCCTACTATGGGATTTCAGTCAGGCTCTTGATGTCTCTTGCCCCTTTGCAAAGTTCCCTTGAACTGATGGATGGCTTGGGGCAACTTAGTCCTTGAGAGCCTGGGCACTGCCATTTAAATGCAAAGTGGCTTTAGGCAATTTTCTTAATTTGTATAAACTCTCCGTTTCCTCACTTGTAAAGTAGATGAAATAATAATGGTGATAATAATAGTTGTGATACCATATAATTCCTAAGAATGTTATCAGGATCAATGAGATAATGCATATAAAGTTCTAAATATGAAGCCCTTGAGATATATACATTTTATTGTTATTATTTTTATTGATATCATTATTACCGTCCGATTTCATGGAATCAATATCCCATCTGCCTCTTGATACTTTTTTTGCATTCTGAGGCCCCTTCTCCTTAACTGAGCTTAAGGTGAGGTTTCATTCCCTGCATCAGGTTGCATTCCCTGCACAAACGGCTTGTATGCCAGTGTCTGCCAGTATCTCTTCGCAATATATGAATTCAGACCTCAACGAAACTTAGAACAAGTTCCAGAATCTTCTTGACATTCTCATTCCATTCACCTATACATGGAATTTGAGAAATCTTTAATTTTCTTTTAAAGTATAGCTAACCTATTATGAGCTACTTCAGGAAAACACAGTTCTTTACTGAGAGCAGAATCTGTTATTCAAAGTACACGTTTGCCAGCTGCTAGGCGGTAGCTGGAAGTTAAGTGAGAGAGGTGAGTTAGCATGAGACAATTCTGTTTCTCAGAGTGTTTGTCTATGATTAAGTTGATCCCCCCCCCCACCCCGTACTTAGCAACTAAAGAAGAACGTTAGGAATGGCTTAATTAATCTTTGAATCATGTCAATTTTACTCTCCACTAGATAGGCACTAAGAATTTGTATTTAAGAGGATTCCTCTTCTCTTGTATCACCTGCTGATTTCTGCAGGAGACCCACCTAGCCCAGTAATTTGTATTCCTATTTTTAAATTCTGTATAACCAACATCTAGGTGACTCCTCTTAATAGACGTCTCCAGGTGCAGGAACAAAGAGTGGTCTTTCTGTGAAGCGACAATGCATATTTTTGCTCTCACCAGGAGCAATCTGCGGCTCACTGATTTGCTTATCTGTGTGCTTCCTGAAGAGCTTCCCCTTTATCCTAGGAGAGCACTATCCTTTAGAATCCATGGCATTTTAGATAGCATAGTATTTTGTTTTTTAAAAAATTCCATCACTTGTGGTCACAGCAGTTCCTGGTAAGTAGTCATTTTCCTAAATAAGCAGTAAATTACCAGAAACTCAGATACCCTGCATCATCTAACTTAATGACCTACATCATAGTTCTTCACTTTCTAAGACAAACAGAAGAAGAGAATACTACTGAATAAGAGGCTTTAGAACTTAGAAAGGAGCGGTAAAATTGGCCTGGTGTGTAGAGTAATTAAGGCAATCCTAAAGCCGATGGCTCGACTGTCGCAAGTTCTCCCTCCGACTTTGTGGGCAAGAGATGGACTGCAGAGGCTGTCAACTCAATCGCAGGCCAGCAGTCCAACATGTGAGGTAAAGTGCCCTTTATCAGGCCTCACTTCCCAGCCAGATTTACACTGGAATCAGCGCAGCAAAGGAACCTAGGGAGAGGAATTTCCCAGAGGTGATCTTGTGTTGTCATCCTCAAGAGGGAAGGCCTCCCTACTCCTAAAATGCAAATGTGAGCCTGTGTTTGGATCTTGCCAAGAGTCCAGCATCCCAACTTCTCTGTCAGGAGCTGGGAAGATGAGGGTCCCAAACGACCATCACTGTGTTTTCTCAATTTTGTGCCTGTAAGCTCTAGCCAGCAGACCTCCTCAATGCCACTTAGGATATTTTAGTCATTAAGGAAATTTTGGAATCATTTTAGAACAACACGAAATAATAAGTACCACTTTTATCACTATTAGTCAAGGTGTAAAAGTGAATGGTTTTTGAAACAAAATGATCTTAACTGAAATAGCTATTCATTATACATCTTCTAATAATTTAACTGACTGCACATTTTTTTCATAGAAATATTACTGAATTTTAGAAAGTTTTGGCCAACACTTCTTTTTAAGTCTACTATAAATACCAGTATTCTCTCCCTGACAGATATGATCTTAACATCACTGAAAAAATGTCAGTCATGCCTCTGATTGTGTAGGTACATACAAAGACTAGTTTCCTTTTTTTACAGATTTGTCTACTGTAAGGATTCAGAATGATCCAGCTGGTGCAATTGTCAACATGGCCTATGTATCAAATGTTGTCAAGCTCCGTTGAAAATGAGCGTACTTTCATAGCATCACTAACAGCTATCTTAATAAAGCTGCCAACGTTGCCAAATATAGCTTGCTGGTGTCTGAAAGTTGATGACATGTAAGAACTTACATCACACATCTAGAGGCAACTAGAGAAACACAACATGGTATATGAGTTGGACTTGCTATTTTCTCTCTCTCACTCGCTTTTTAAAAAATATTTATTTATTTGGAGAGAGTGTATGCACACAAGCGTGGGGCGAGGCAGAGGGAAAGAATCTCAAGCAGATTCCCTGCTGAGCATCGAGCCTAACTCTGGACTCAGTCTCACAACCCATGAGATCATGACCTGAGCCGAAATCACTTGTTGGACGCTTAACTGACTGAGCCACCCAGGTGCCCCAGATTTGCTATTTTCTTATTTGATGTTTCTTATTTGAGTTGATGCTTGATAAATAAGTTGTAAGGATCTTCAGTGCTTGCTCTACCTTTAATAACCAAAATTATGAGAAAAAAGTCTGTGATATCCTTGTAAGGGGTGAGTGTGTGTGTGAGTGTGTGTGTGTTCAGTCCTTTAGAATTAAAGTTGTGCTTTCCTGAGTTCTTTCTGTGTAAATTGTATGATTCACATATTTTTTTTTCAAAGTAGACATGCACACACAAACACACAAATATTTGCCTAAGGTAAGAATATTTTGTTTGATAAAGCAGTTTCTCCCCAGTCTAGGAACACATTTTTTTAGTGCTTATTATGCAGATTTTATCATTTCAACTTGTAGTTGTTCATATATTGTCTTTTATATTTTCTCTAGTTATTTCAAATATCTGTTTTTCTTATTAACAACAAGATTAAAAGTCAATGGTAATGACTGTCTTCCACATCCTTTTGTTTTTCCAAAGCATTGAAGAAAGTGTTGAGCATAGAGGAACTTTGAATTCAACAAATAATATATAAACACAAACATTTATTAAATGTTCCTATGTGACATGTACGGGCATATGTCTCATCAAAAATTACTACTTTTAATGGTTTCCTACAGATTCTTTCAGAACACACACACACACACATACATACATAACGCACACACATTCCTGGAAAAAATTGTTTAAAAACACCATAAACCAGTTATGTTTATTGATTTAAATAAATATATCATCTTCCCTGTCACTTACGTACATACCAATTTCATTTTATTTAATGACTGCATAGTATTATTGTACCAATGTACTATAACTAATTTAACCAGTTTCTGGTCAATGGTCATTATTTTCCAGTATTTTTGCTATAAGAAACAAAACTATAATGAAGATCCTTGAATATACATCATGACATAATTTTGCAAGTGTATCTATAGAGATAATTCCTAGCCAAAGAATTGCTGGCTCAAAGACTACTGTTTTCCAATTTGATGAATATTGGCCATTTGCCCTCCCCAACATTTATACTAATTTAAGTGTTCATGGTGCATCTATATTCCCCACAAAGCTCATACTGTTATTAACTATAGCCCAACTGATAAAATTGTTAGGGAATTTCTTTCAGGATATTTCTGGATAGTTCAAATCAGGATTTAAAAGAGAAACCCACAACATAAGGTTTTGTAACTCTGGGCCCAGGAGCCCTGGAGACTGTATGTTTATTTGGGCACCTTCATTTTTTCCTAGAGAAAAATCCATAGTTGTTTTTTTTTTTAAGATTTTATTTATTTATTTGACAGAGAGAGAGATCACAAGTAGGCAGAGAGGCAGGCAGAGAGAGAGAGAGAGAGGGAAGCAGACTCCCCACTGAGCAGAGAGCCTGACGTGGGACTCGATCCCAGGACCCTGAGATCATGACCTGAGCTGAAGGCAGTGGCTTAACCCACTGAGCCACCCAGGTGCCCCAAAAAATCCATAGTTTTTAATAATATTTTCAAATGAGTTTGTGACTCCCACCTACACTCAAAAATCTACCTATTTCCAGAAAAAAAAAAGTTTAAGAAATGCAATTTTTTGTTTCATTTCTTTTTACTAACATAATCCAATAATGAAAGTAAGATTTCTTTTTTCTAAATTCTCGGTTGCTTTTAGTCTTATTGATAGGGGGAAAAAAATAGCACATTCCAAATAAAAGAACGTGACATCACTTTTATCATTATTTAGGTTTCTTTACATTTTGAGAAATGTGTTACTGATCCCAAACATGCCTGAACCAGGATTGAATTATCAACGTTCTTCTCTCTCTTTCCTCATTCCCGGTCCCTGTGACAGCCTCTTTTCACAACCTCCTATTTCATCCCTCCAGCCTTTGTAGGCCACGTTGCTTGTGCTGTTTGCACCTACTCACTTGTTTTCATCAAAGTAAGCATACCTGTACAAAGTGGACCACCATCTCTTTGGTATAACTTTAGGGTGATCCTGAATTAGTCAGGATAGATGTCTTTATGCTGCAGTAACACTAACCCTAAAGTCTCAATTGTTAGAGAACACAACGTTCATTCAGGCTGCTTGAGTTCCAAGGTTCTTGCATCTTAGTCTCCGTAGCAGGACAACAGAGAGCTTGGAGACTCCACTGCTAGCTCTCTCGTTATAGTCTGTTGCTTAGAATTCAGAATATGTCCCTGCCTAACTGTAAAAGTAGTGGGAAATGTAAGAAGCAGATGCAGTATTTGAGAATAACTACTGTCTTTGCCACAAACATCCATCCCAGAATGTTTTAGTTATGATTACCTAACAGTTAGGATTCGCATCTGTCAGATACTGTTCTGAGAGACTTGCCTGTATTATCTCATTCAATCCTCATGGAAATCCTCTCATAAATTCAGAGACTGAGTCACAGTGAGGTTACATAACTTGCTCAGTATCATCCAGAGAGTAAGCAGAAGATACAGGAATCAAACCTCACCAGTGTGCCTTTAGAGCTCCCGATTTTATCCACTATCCACACTGCCTTTTTCAGCTTTTCAGGTATTCTACAAATCCTTACCACGGAACTTGTGGTGAGCATGAGACTGCCGTGTATGCTAATGAGGTACCTAATCCAGGTCTCCTAGCCTTAGGAGGGACACAGGTCAGTGGGGCAGGGGGTGAATTCAAGGTTTGGAGGCTGATATATACAAAGATGAAGAGATGTGAGAGTGTGTGGTGGCTTAGGAGAGCCTGGAGTATAGGCTATGAGCAAGCAGTGACAAGACATTTGATGGGAAAGATAGCAGGGACCAGAACTGTAAGAGCTGCTGATACCTGAATACAGATAATGAGATGGGAAACTTTGGTCTCTTTTTGTATTGCTATGTGAAAGTCAAGTTCCCCCAGAGAAGGAACTTCCCTTCTTCTCCCCTCTTCTGGGAAGATCATGTTGACTGCTTCCTCTATGGTGGGTTGCCCTCCCATGGTGGTATCCACACACCTGGCTAGGGAAACCCTTCACAGTGCTTCTCCGTGATTTTTGGAAACTCCTTGAGCTCTGCCACTAGATTGTCCTGATTGAAGGATGCATATGGTTGTGTTCAAGTTTGGATCCCTAGCAGGAAGGTCCAAGGGCCAAGAAAGTGTTCAGCATTTTATTTTACTCTCTGTTCTCTTGAATAATAGGATATTTCCCAAAGTGTTGGTTGCCTTGGTCCAATCAGAGAATACTAAATTTACCAGAAAAAAAAAAATCTCTTTCTTTCTTGTTTTTAGAATTTGGTATTGCAGAGTATTCATGAGTAAAAATAAGCAATGTATGAAAGGAAAGAATAAATAGAGGTCAAGAAAATGCACACTGCCTAAAATACCTCTCTCTCTGAATTATTTCATATTGTTTCTTACTCTTCATATATAAAGGAAAGCAGTCTTGTCAAGTTATAAATCAAGTAAGTATTTTGTAAGAAAATTGAGCTTGTAGGTTATTTTCTAAAAGATCATCTCCTGGTACATCATTAACTGGCTTTCTCTTTTACTATTCATCAATTCCTAAACTGAATACCTTATTCCAAATAATTGGCATAAGGAGAAAGAAATTCTCCCCCAAGATACCAGCATCTGTTATGTTGGAAAATATCAGTAGGATCTCGGATAAATTCAAAGTTGCGGTTTGAGTTTACCACTGTTTCTGTTGGCTAGAATGAGTGATCACATCTTGGGTACCATGAACAAATACAATGTTAGATAGTCTTTTTTTTTTTTTTTTTTTTGCCTTTCAGGCTTAACTTAATTTACTTCTCCAGTGTATTTACTAAACCACTAAAGATATGCTAGAAATAATTCTAGTGCATTGTCTTCTACTTCCCTAACACTTATTAAAAACATACTGGGCAATTTGAACTTTCTGTTTTCCTGATGTTCTCCTCTACGGCCTTTGATGATCATGTCACAAAGATGAGTCTTGAATTATTTGTAGTCTGTGCCCATCTGAACTGAACTTCCAGGCTCAGACATCTCTGTGGAATGGAAACCTGAATTGTGTTTAGCCTGTTACCTCCAGCTGAGTTTTGTGTTGACTTGACATATCTGCCTTTTATATTGTGTTATTTTCCCTGTTTCTATTGAACTATTTAAGAGGGAAATCTGGTTCTCCTGGCATTTCTTTTTTTTTTTTAATATTTTATTTATTTATTTGACAGAGAGAGAAGTCACAAGTAGGCAGAGAGGCAGGCAGAGAGAGAGGGAGAAACAGGCTCCCCACCGAGCAGAGAGCCCGATGCGAGGCTCGATCCCAGGACCCTGAGATCATGACCTGAGCCGAAGGCAGAGGCTTAAACCACTGAGCCACCCAGGCGCCCCTTCTCCTGGCATTTCTTTTCCTCCTGTGTTCAGAGCATAAACATCACCACAGTGTTGGCACCTTGTCTCTCCGAGTCCCACTTCAGTTCATCTGACCAGTGTGTCTGTGCCCGACCTTTACCATTTCTCATTTGTATTCTTCTACCTTTACAATACCCAGTAAAGATATTCCAGTCTATGTTACTTACCCCCTAAGGGCTTGCCAAGAAGGGTCAGAAGTGATAAAATGCTACAAACCTGAGTATGGCTTGCTTTACTGATATATTCCTTTCGCTTTAAGAAGCTATCTAGAAATCTCAGCACTGGAAAAGGCTAGCAAACATGTGGAAACAGCGACCACATTTTACAGAGAGCTGAACAATGGCCTGGAGGGTATGGATGATTCATACAAAGTCACACAGTGATTCAGGTAAAGCTATGAACAAGAGTCTGCGGAACCAGAGTCATTTCTCTCTTCACACCATATGAGTTCTCTCTTTTGCAACTGCTTCTAGTGAGTACTTGACTTTCAGGATGATGACCAGGATCCATAATGATGTGTGTGGAAATCTAAAGAAAGATAAGAGCAGAGCCACTGCTCCATTTGGAAGTGAGAAAAATTTAGGTATTCCTTTCCCCCTCGGGTCCTATGTGACCTGAGCATGACCAGTCAGATGACCCTGTGTGATTCCTGAGGGACTGAAGCAAAACGAAGGGTCAGGGAAGGACTTTTTTTTAACGGCCTCTGAGTAGAGTTCAGAGCCCAGTGGTGTGGTGGCAGGAGTGCAGAGTACTACAGTCCAGCAACAAAAGGATAACCGAAGGTGACGTTCGGTGCAGAAGTGGCGGCTGATGGCCATTGGTGATGTCTGGGTTGTCTCGGCTCTGACGCCCTTGGCCCTTGCCATAACCTGTATCTGGCCTTCTAGTAGGTTTTGTGGGAATTGTGCAATTTTGAGAATTGTGCATTTCCAACACACTCATTTTCTATTTAAATCAACCAGAGTCCATTTTGTTTATTTGTGACTAATAGAGTAGCTATAATAAACCCATTAGGGATGCTGCTGCTAATTTCCTTGACACAAAGGCAATTTCTCTTGCCTCTTGTCTATTGTCAGATCTTGCTTTTTTGTTCTATTCAAATTAAATCTCCTATCTATTTCACAGCACCTGGCACTATAGAAGTACTAAAACAGCGACTGTGGAAGGAGGAATGAAAAAAAGAAGAAGGGAGGAAGGAAAGAAAGGTTAAGAGAGGGAAATGGAAGGAAGGAAGTAGGAAAGATGACAGGATCTTCAGCATTTTCTCTTTTCTGAGGTTAATCCTTCAATAAAAACCAGCAGCTCTGATCTAGTAGTTCCTGATTATTTAGGATCGTGTCTCATCTTTTATCCTTTTATCTTTAATGTCTTGCTTCATTGGTCCCTTCCCTATAAACTTCACATGCATTCAGGGCTTTTTTCCCATTCTTAAAAACTAACAAAGCTTTCCTTAGCTTGTCTCTTTCTTAAATTTCCACTTTATTATTATTTTTCTCCATTTCAAGTAGAAAGGCTTGAAACATTAATATTTCAAAAATTTCTGGGGTGCCTGGGTGGCTCAGTGGGTTAAGCCTCTGCTTTCAGCTCAGGTCATGATCCCAGGGTCCTGGGATTGAGCCCCGCATCTGGCTCTCTGCTCGGCAGGGAGCCTGCTTTCCCCCTCTCTCTCTGCCTGCCTCTCTGCCTACTTATGATCACTCTCTGTTAAATAAATAAATAAAATCTTTAAAAAAAAAATTTCTGACATAACCATTAATCCTATACAAATTGCCTTTTATTTCTACTATTCATCCATTCTTTCATTTACTGGACATATATTTATTGGGTATTTACTGTGCTTCAGACATCGTTTTAGACACTGGGGACACAACATCACAGCTTTTTTATAGGTTACCCTGATGGAGAGAATAAATACACGAAGAAAAAATATCAGTAATAACCAAGAAAAAGCAGTGACTACACAGAGAAATAAAACTGTGTGGCCCCTCCTGTCTGAATGGTCAGAAAAGGTCGATGTGATGTGAGGATCCATAAGCTGCGGGTGTGGGGAGAGGGGGCGTGCCTAGAGGAGGTTTGGTGAAGCTGTCAAAATATGTATACGGCAGTGCAAGTCATCTATGCAAGATATTGTAGGGTTTTTGCACAAGGAGGATAATACTTGGGATGGCAAATAGTAAAGGAATTTAGGGTATATTTCAGATATAAAAGCCTCAGGACTTAATTTGGGATCTATTGGATGGCATAGAACAGGAAAGAATCGGTCAGAATTACTCCTGGACTTGGCTTGAGGAACTAAGTGGCTGTTGGCTGGATGTTAACTAAGGCAGGGAAGACTCAGAGAGAAAAAAATTGTGGGTGGCACACAGAGTACAAACAAATCAAAATTCTGTTTTGGATGTGCTACATTTGAGATGCCCATTAGCCATCCAGCTGGCTCTATCTAGTTAGTAATTCGGTGAATATCACAGATACAGTTTAGAATCATCAGCACATAAATGGCACTACAAGCCCAAGTGACTAGACAATATGATCTAAGGATAAAGAGTAAATATAAATGGCAAAGTAGACGAGATCAAATCCTGGGTACATTCCTACATTCCTACTTCAAGGAGAAGGAGGTCCCATAAAGAAGACTGAGAAAGGGCAGGCAGGGAGGTAGAAGTAAGAAGAGTGTGGATCACCAAACCTAGGAGAAGCAAGAAGTAGTCCGCTGTGTTGAAGGCCAGTTTAAGTTGAAATAAGGAAAGACGGCAAAGTAACCTTTGGATTTGGTAATACCCGTAAGATCAGTGATCTTCATTAGCACGTATATTAGCGACCTTCATTAGTCACCCTCAGTGGAGGGGTGCAAAGAAAAGTCATCAGAGTGGGTTGAAGAGAGATCACTAGATTAATAAGTAGGAGTAGCAACTACGGGCAACTCTTTCAAGATGTGTTTGTGAAGAGAAAATGAAATAGAGGGTAACCAGAAGAAGTTGTGTGGTTGTTAGTATAACCCCCCTTACGGTGAGTTCTTTGTGGTCCCTCTAACCTCATCTGTGCGTTCTCTCATCACTCTCATCACAGTCAGCACAACCCCATATTTATTTGCAGAGTCTTAATGAATAGTGATGTTCATTTTGATTGCTTTGATTGTTAGGGCCGATTTAATGTTAAAACCTGTTTAACTATTAGGGCCTGCTTAGCCAGAGCGACTCCATATTGCCTAGGTAGCCATATTGTTGTTTACATCCACAGACTTCATTCCGGGAATAAACACCCCAGTAGTACTTGGTATCGGTTCTGGGTATGGATTCCGGGAGTAAACCCCTTAACAATAGAAGCCACGTACCTTGGGTCTGTGGTTATGCCCTAGAAAACTAGCCTGTGAGATCGGGATGGGGTCGCTGTCTTCAAAGGCGGCCCTGGCCAGTCAGTCTGGTCTGATGCCTGGCATAAAAATAAAGTTTTGCCTTACTTTCAATTTGTATCAGTCTCGCTCCTTTGATAACGGCCCCCAACATTGATGAATTCATATACTTAATTCACACATTCTTTCATCGAAACACAGAAGTCCCACAAGCCCCTCAAATGGAACAGCCTATCTCAAGGCAGCCTCACACTGGCTCTCTCTTTTGTGCCCACAGGAAACCCTCAAACCCTTTGCTCAAACGATTTCTCCTTTGTCCTGTTGTTTACAGTCAACTAGTTTCTCTCTCATCTCTGCATAGAATGGAAATACGAAAACAGCCTATCAGTGTTCTACCTCCCACTTCGATAGATGCCTATCAAATTCACCATTTGCCCGGTGAAGTACCTCTTAACAGTATTGAGCATACTTCCAGCATACTTCCCTCCTTTGTGGTGGTGATGGGGGTTAGCAATGGGGGCTCCAATACATTTCAAAAATCATTCTTAGAAGTGTTCTTTCACAACAATTTCTGGAGCTTCTATACCTAAGATGTGGGAAACATATTCAAAAGCCGTGAAACTTTTTTTTTTTTTTAAGCTGAAACATTAGAAATTGTGCGACTCTGGCACCGTTTTTGCATGCTTCTCTCTCTCGTATCTTGGTACCGCAACAAATATTTGTCTTTAACACTTTTCCATGTCCCATTTTAGAAAGCCAATTGCTCATTTCTTTTCTTTTTTTTAAAGATTTTATTTTTTTATTTGACAGACAGAGATCACAAGTTGGCAGAGAGGCAGGCAGAGAGAGAGGGGGAAGCAGGCTCCCTGCCGAGCAGAAAGCCCGATGCGGGGCTCAATCCCAGGACCCTGGGATCATGACCTGAGCCGAAGGCAGAGGCTTTAACCCACTGAGCCTCCCAGGTGCCCCTGATTGCTCATTTCTTTGGGGTCCTGACCATAAAATCATACCACAATGGAAAAAAAGCAGAGACATGCAAATTCACGATTTCTTCTTATTATGAGCTGATCATGCCAGCAGACCAGAAGAGACAGAAGAGAATTACCGCCAGTAGTAGGTGACCCTGATTTCAATGAGGAGGTAGACTTTCTGCTGTATAATAAAGGCTGTGTGGAGAAGAGAACTCGGGATTGATTCTCTCAGAGGCTCTGGGTGCTTCTATAACTGGTGATAACCATGACTGGCAACTGCAACAACAACTCACCAAGAAAATGCTAATCAAACCTCAGACTCCTCAGGGATAAAGATCTGAGGACTGGCGGGCAATGGGATTAGTAGAGAAGGAAGACCATAAACATCAGTTTCTCAGGAGAAGCTGCAGCCACAGGTATATCTTGTCCAGCTACTGCTCCCTTTGTAAGTCTTTTCTTTTTCTTCCTCTTTTTTTCTTTTTTTTTCTTTCAGAAATCATGAGTGACCGTCAATAGAAAGCATCACTGACAGGACAGACTGAATTTAACATGGGTCAGCATTGGCTCTGAAGGGGTGCAAGGGGTTAATCTTCTCTGCCATGTGTGCTTCAGCTGTTACCACAGTCCCAGGGCTCACAGAGAGTCTGATCAGTGACATCTGATCTCACATAACGTTGCCTTGGGTTAATGAACCCACTTCATGTTAGAGGCCGGGTACGACAGTGGGCACATGACCAGAGAATCCACTGATTCTACCCTATGTCCCAGAAGCTACCAGCTGCTGGAATGCTGGAATAGCCCCTTAAAAATGCAGTCGAGGGGCAACCTTTGGGGTTGGATGTGATCAGTCAAGATGCAGCATATGTTCTGTGAATCAGCTGTGATTAGGAGGTGCTATGTTCCTTCACCTAGAAGACATGGGTTTGGAAACAAAGGGTAGGCATAGGAGGAGATCTCGTTATTCCTCCTACCGATCCCTTTGGGGAAATTTGTGCTTTCCTTTCCCACAACTTTAATTTTTACCAGACTAGTGTTCTGGAGATGGAAATGCTTCTGCCAGGGAACATAAAATGTTCCTTGGTATTTAAACATGAGACTGCAGCCTTTTCTCAACCACACACATCCAGTGTTCTCATCCCAGGTATCAGTGGATATAGGTAGGGCTGATGTTAGTAGAGTCAAGGCCTGGAAATTTTGAAGTTTTCAAAACATTTGCTTTTTATCACTTAGCTCCCCTCCCAACAATCTCATGACTTTCAGGAACTTTTTGTTTCAAATGCTGGTAGAGCGATTGGAATTTTCCCGATGCCTCCGCCAACTTAACTGCTCCATGCATTTGTACACACATGTATTACAATGTCCTCCTCTGATACCTGGACGACTATTCATCATTCCATAAAGTTTAGATTTCCCTTTTCTCAAAAGCATTATCTGTTTCCCTGGTTACCTCTGTTAATAAGTCACTCCTGCCTTCCTACTTTAGTGGGACTTTTAGCTTCTATTATGGTTCTCATCATTGTAACCCAGTATGTATTTTCAACTATGCAGGAGGTTTTTTTATGGCCTTACTCATCATGTCTGTTGACTCATCATGTCTGACTCATCATGACATGACATCATGTCTGTAGTATGTCTGTTACATACTAGACAGTTATACTATGAATTAAAGAGATTGAAGAAATCCACTAACCTTAAAAAGCATTTTCTCCTTTGGTTTAGGTATCTTAATGAAAAGATGAGAAGATAGATATGGTCCAGAAGCAAGCAAAAGTTAATTTCATTAAAAGCCAGTGACTAAGTCATCATCATGTATTACAGACACTTTTTCTTTTTTTTTTTTTAAAGATTTATTTATTTATTTATTTGACAGAGAGAGAGGTGACAAGTAGGCAGAGAGGCAGGCAGAGAGAGAGGAGGAAGCAGGCTCCCTGCAGAGCAGAGAGCCCGATGCAGGGCTCGATTCCAGGACCCCGAGATCATGATCCGAGCCGAAGGCAGCGGCTTAATCCACTGAGCCACCCAGGCGCCCCTACAGACACTTTTTTTAAAGGAAGGATATAGCAAATCAAATGACAACGCAATACACAGAATTGGTTTATTAAGAGGGAAATCTGAAAGCAAACTCATCTCAAGACCAAGTATACTTGTAGCTTGATCTTTTAAATAAAGATGTAATTAAATTAGTGGATAGTACCTGCTACTGTATTCCTTCCTCCTCCCTAAAGCCCACATATTTCTCTTTCATTTTATTTTTCCCATATATTTTATAACTACAGCATCGGAGCCCCAACTAGAATATAGTCTTCATCAGAATAGATTTTTTTTTAATGGTTTGGTTTCTTTATTGAATTTCTCAGTGCCTAGAAAAATTGCTGATTCACAGTAGGAACTCAAATAATTATTAAAAAAACAAATAAATGTAACATTTTAAGTAATACTTAAGTGATATATTACTTTGATTTATTTTTTTAAAAGAGAAACAAAAATTAAAGGGTTAAAAATGGTGCTGTTAAAGATAACATAGAAACAAACATTTGTGTGTTTAAGGTAACAATTTGAGTTATTTTTAAATTAAAATATATATTAATGCAATTTTTAAAATACAAACTAATACTCAAAGTTATTTTGGGGTGAAACTTTTTAAAGCCACAAGAAAATTAAATTGGAATATCTATACAATGGAATGTGATAAAGAATTACTATATACCAAATACCCAAAATAAAATTAGAACTATTATAGTATATGTTGAATTTCTCATTATTACAGAATTATTAAAATCTTAATAACTGAGTGATTCAGGGAAATGTATAACCTCATTATTTTTCTCTCTCAACTGTGCACCATACTGTTATATACACCATGTAATCTATAACAAGGTGACCACGTTGGTTAGAACTTTCTATTTATTCATAGAAGTATCAGCCTCCTATCTACCATTGCTCAGAGAGCATATTTAAATTATAATCTTCACCAGCTGTATATTTGACACTGTTTCTCATTTATTACCAATTAATTGATTAGTTCTACACTTGTTTTAAAGTCATAATTCTTCAAAAAGAAAACAAAGATGTGGTATAGGCATCTGGTAAAGGAAGAAGGGTCTTTCCAAGCTGCAGCTCTGGTGTGGGAACGCCATTCCTGACCAACCTGCGGCTCTGAGCTGCGGCACTGAGATGGAGAAGATAGGCTCCCTGGGCTCATGACATTAAGATTTCTGAGCCTGAATCCCCCTGAAGTTCTTGCTCCTATAATGCTTCCTCTGTCACAGTGTGAGTTGCAGCCCTCCGTGTCGGAGCCCAAGATTTTCCAATCAATCACCAAGTACGGATTCCATAATTGCTGCTTTATCACTTAGAAAATTGGGAGGCAGGTTTTTCTTCCAACCTTATGTCCCTTTTATGAATGAAGGGGCTTGGGTCTACGCTTAGAAATATCATGGGTTTCGAAGTAAATTCTCTGACCTGAAGCAAGAAGGGAAAGAAATCTGGGAGAGGCTTCTGAATTCATCTTTTAGAAAGACAGGAACTATTAGACTCTGGAGAAAATAAATAGCAGCTACAGAAGGTATGGAAGACTCTGGGTTGGATTAGAGATGTCAGAAATAAGGAAGGTGTTCATTTAAGGGCGACTACAGGAAAGTAAGAGGATTTGAGGTGTTTGTCTTAGCTGAAAGCACTTTAAATGGAGAAAGGCAACTTCAGCACTTATTTATAAGCTTAGGTAAAGAATTAAATTGAATTTCATTGGGTTCTGTGATAGCTCTTTCCATGGACTTAGCCTCTATTTTATTGGATTTCATTCTAAGACCATCTCTTGACCAAATGAGGTTTTCCAGAATAAAATATTTTTAAAGTAGCGTCAGATCTACCTTTCTCTAAAAGGTGTTTATTCCAGTTCACTACCATAACGAATAGATGCATTTTTCATCTTCTTCCTGGGAAAAGAGTCACATTACTTAGTTGCATAATAATAGTATTTTTATTTATTGAATTCCCATGTACTATGCACTGTTGATGCATTCTATCACTTAATCTTTGGGAAAGGGTCAGTATTTTCTCTGGCTTATTAATAAGGGTCATAATGGTTAAGGAACTTGTCTGTGGATAGAAAACTTGGTGGCAAAGCTAACCCTTGAAGTTAATTGTTTAATCTGTGGTGAACAGCACTCAAGAATAAGACTTAACCAAGCCTCAGAATCGTATGAGAGGCTTTCCAAAATGCACAGTTCAGACGCCAACCAGAGTCAGCATCAGGCCTTTGAACAAGCTGCCTGGGCAGCAAAAATCCTCCACTCAAGGGGAGGAATCCAAGTCTCATCCCACCAGTGTCCCTGTTCACAAAAAATGCTGAAGACTAGACTCCGGGCCATGCACATATATGTAGGATATGTGACAGGACCTCAGGCTAGAGTTCTACTTATCCCTGTTCTGTGCCTAATGGGTGTAAATTCAGGTACAATTACCTCTACCTCTGAGGAGTGGACCGAGCCAAAGGATTGGGACCAGGTTTATATACTCTGTCCAGGAAGACCAACAGGTCTGGGCAAAAGGAAAATCCCAAAAGAGATTAGAAAAGTCATTTTCTTGAATGAAGTTCTCAGAAAATGCCAAGTTCATGTTTCTTCCTGCATTCATGGCTTCTAATTAAAGTAGCCCAGGATGGCTTGGACAGCATGGTCCAGAATGGTCACTCATGCCCTGAGCAGTGGTGGGAGGACAAAACATAAAGAAGGCAATGAATCATCAACCATCATTGGGGAGAGCCATGAAGCTGAAATCTCCCAGGGATACAGCTAATAGCAAAGAATGGTATGAAAAATTACTTAAGCAAAAAGCAGTGAGTCATCTCTGCTAGCTTCTCCCAGAGGAAACAGTTCCAATTAGGGGCTGTTTATTCATTTATTAAACAAACATTTACTAAGTATCTTTTCTGTACTTGTCCTAGTCTCTAGGATGCAGTTGATAAACTGGCCTAGTTTTCAGGGGAAAAAAAAAAATCCTTCCACAAATGGGTGTGGTCAGATTTCGAATTGCTGATAATTCATCTCCTGTTCTATTTTTTATTATTTTAGAAAGAAGCTATTCTGCCCATTCCTGGATGTGAGAAATGTATCAGGAAGCAATACAATAATGCCTGCTCCCATCCAGGATGGGAGGAAACTCTTTCTACCTCTTAAACCTGGATGATTAAGGTTTTGTACTCTAAGAGTTAAAGTATCCTTATGATGGTTGATCAAGGTTTTTTTGGATGAATCATCAAGTCCGATTAAGGAAAGGGAAGAGAAGGAACAGAATTATGTGAGAAAATTGCTCCCTCCTCCCTCCTTATTCTACTAATATACAGGAAAAGAGTGATAGGGAAAAGAACCTTGGGTCCTGGAGTTTATATACATGGCTCTCACCACTGTGATAGCTCAGACCTTCTGGGAATAAGCTCGGGCATAGCTTACCAAGACCATGAATTACTTCCAATGACTAGGCCAAGATAAGTTATATTTTCAACTCTGTGTCTAGAGTGATAAAATATCATGGTTGTCAGTACAATCAGACCAGGACTAAAACAGGGAGAATAAGAATCGTTTCCCAAAGAAAGATCTGTAAGACAGTTACGGGCCCTGGGTAAATTGCTGCGAGCTGAACAGTCAAGCCACTTGGGGTCTACTGCATCTCTTAACAAGACATGTTAAATTATCTATACATTCATAAAAGTACAGAAAATATGTTAGTCCTTTATAAAAGCTTAATAAGCATTAAATTGCTTTAATTAAATTGCATTAATATGCAAGTAATATAAATTGAGGCTAAAATCTTTTAGGTATATGCAATATGTCTATTTTTTAACCTGAAAACTTTGATTGAAAATAAACCATTTTTTAAGAAGCATATTAAAGGCAGACGTGTGGCATTCAATAAATGGTGTTAGAACAACTAGGTAGCCTTCTGGAAGAGAGTAAAAGCTAAGTTTTTTCACAATTTTCAGCATAAGAAAATAGATCAATGATACCAATTTGGAATTTATAAAAATACTAAATAATCCATGGAAGTATAAAAAAATTATATTGGTGAAGATTCTTTTTTTTTAAGATTTTATTTATTTATTTGACAGAGAGAGATCACAAGTAGGCAAAGAGGCAGGCAGAGAGAGAGAGGAGGAAACAGACTCCCTGCTGAGCAGAGAGCCCGATCCGGGGCTCAATCCCAGGACCCCGGGATCATGACCTGAGCTGAAGGCAGAGGCTTTAACCCACTGACCCACCCAGGCACCCCTGTTGGTGAAGATTCTTTATAAATATGAAATAAAATTCCAAATCCCCAAAAATAACATTAATAAATTTAATGACATACATTTAAAAAAAAAATCTGCATTGATCAACCTTCCAAAAGCAAAGCCAAAAGAAAAAGAATTTCTTTCTTTAGGAGATATAAAGCACTGGTATGTCAATAAGGAAATGTCCATCAAGCCAGCAGAAAAACATAGGTAAAAAAGGAGGGTCACAGAATGGGAAATACAAAGAACTTGTAAACATTCAAAAAGATTCTCAACTTAACTTACTCTAAGAGACATGTGAATTTTTTAAAGATTTATATATTTATTTGAGAAAAAGAGAGATCATGCAAGTGCACCCAAGTGGGGCAAGGGGCAGAGGGAGAAAGAGAGAGAATTCCAAGCAGACTCCCCACGGAGCATGGAGCTCCATCTCACCACCCTGAGATGATGACCTGAGCTAAAATGAAAAGTCACTCAACCAACTAAACCACCCAAGTGCCCTGAGATACGTGAATTTAAACTACATTTCTACTTACCTGTTTTCAAGTGGATCAAGATAAATATTCAACAACATACTGAATTAGCAAAGGTATGTAGAAACAGGTCTTTCAGATACTGAATATAAATTGAAACACCTTGGGCACCTTGGTGACTCAGTCAGTTGGGCATCTGCCTTCAGCTCGGGTCATGATCCTGGGGTCCTGGGATCAAGCCCCCAGACAGGCTCCCTGGTCCGAGCGGAGTCTGCCCATTCCTCTGCCCTCTCCCCACCATACACGTGTACTCTCTTTCTCAAATAAATAAGTAAAATCTTTAAATAAATAAATAAACAAACAAATTGAAACAACATCTAGGGAATCTAATTTGGAAATAATAATCAAAGTGGAAAATGCACATTACCATTGATTAATTCCATTTCTCAAGATTTGTTCTCTATATTAATTGGTATGTATAAGAACAGGAACTTATACAAGGATATGCCACTATAGTTCTATTTAGAATAGCAGGATTAAAAGACTTCACTAGCCTTCAATTCGTGTGATGATAGGTTATTATGCAGCTGTGAAAAGATTTTAAAGCTGAGTAAGCTTTTTACGTACTGTTATGGAATGACTTTCGTTTTTAAGAATGAGAAAAAAGGTAAATGTGTTATGGTAGCTTTCTATTGCTGCCATGTAACAAATGAATACAAACCTAGAGGCTTAAAACAAGACAAATTTATTATCTTACAGTTCTGTAGGTCAGATGGTGGGCACGGGTCTTGCCTGGGTAACTTGGGGTATTGTCAGGGTTGTAATGGAGAGGGTTGGCCTCTCCTTCCTGGAGGCCCAAGAGAGAATCTGTTTCCTTGTTTTTGCTGACTTCTATAGGTCCCCTACATCCCTTGGCTCATGGGTCCCTTCCTTCATCTTGAAAGGCAGCAACATCACACCACTCTGAACCTTCCTCTGTGGGAACTCTTCTCTCTGACCACAACTGGAAAAGTTCTCTGCTTTTAAGTGTTCAGGTGATCAGACTGGACCCATATGGATAATCCAAACAATCTCTCGATTTCAAGGTACAAACCTGTCATCTCACCTGTAACATCCCTTTTTCCATGTAAATTCACCAAGGCACAGGTTCCAAGGATTAGGGATGGACATCTTTGCGGGTCATTATCTGCCTACCACAATACATATCCATATGACTCTAATGTTAATATCTCTTTAAAAATGAAAAGATTATATATATGACCAAAAAATAAAAACACTGCTAAGATTATATGTAAAATCATTAATATTGGTTGCCTGAAGAAGCGGGATGACATAGAAGTTTGAGGGAGAATTTTTCTTGTGCTCTCTTTTGTACTTTTGGAATTTTGAATCATGTAAATTATTATCATTACAAAACCTACATGTTTTTTCAAGGATAAAATCAAACCTCTTTGCAAAATGTAAAAGAAAGATACATGCAGATTGATTTCATTCCAGTCAGGGACTGTGAACCCTAGTATTTGATGAATAATAAATGTGGCTTAGAAACACTCCAGGGCCCTTGTGGAAGAGAAGCCAGTGGAGAATACGCTAAGGGCACAGTACTAGACTGTGGCCACCGATACAAAGGCAGGGAGAGTGGGGGTTGCCTCATTGACTTGATCCTGCTGCTAGGGCCTCCCTGTATTTTTTATGTCAGCAATTCCACAGAGCCTGAAGGGAAACCTGCATTATAACCAGCCATGGGGGAGAAATACAAAGTGGGGAGGGAGGTTCCCCTAATTTTATGAGCATTATTCCTCCAGACACTGAGTTAATGGATGCTCTGATTATGAAGGACAAGGGACAGAAGCAAAATTACAAAAATTGCTCCCTCGCTCATGTTTCAAATACATGAATGGTGTACTGTTCATACATGGCTTTCACAAAAAAAAAAAAAAAATAGGCTGTGTGTTAGCCTATGCATAAGAGTCTTAAAATCTTATCAAACATTTGAGGCCATCCTAAGTAAAAAAAGAATTGTTGGTTCTTTCATTAGTAACATTTGTGTTCTACTCTACATTAGTACTAGTAACCTGGTTTCAAAAAAATAGTTTCATATATCATACCAATCCCTCTATTTATGAAAGGCAGGTTCATGTTTGATGAGCTAGAATAGTGTCTGGGTGTGAACACAGGAGAAATTAAAAGAGTCGTCTCAGTGCTGTTATATATCACTTCAGGAATGACTGGAGTCAGCATGTTTTCTGAAATCTTTGAGTACTGAAACTCTGGAGTTTATCAAAGTGATGGTGCCAAATTCTCTTTGGTGTCTTTCACTTGTATTGTAAAATAATATTTTTTCTCTTCCTGGTAAGTAACTTTTCCACTAATATGTGAAACACATTTTAAGCTTTTCAAAACGGAAAAAAAAAACTGTCTTGGAGACACAGATTTTTATGTAGGAGGCTAACAACCGCTGATAGAGTAGCAAAAATTCTTCTTGTGGAGAGTTAATGAGTTAAAATTGGTTGGAGATATTTTCAAAATAAAGAATGCAGTCTCCTCTCAAGATATCAATCATTAAGACAATGACAAATAATTGAATAGAAAGTTAGACAAAGAAGCCAACAGGAAATTCAAAAATGTGAAAACCTAAATAATTTAGCTAAAAAACACATGAAACATTTAGCAGAAAAAAGATGCACAAGATTGTTCAAAACAGCATTGAGCTTTATATGAAAATAACAGAAACTACGTAAGTGACCATCAAAGAGAAAATAGATAAATGAATTATAATATAGTCTCTAATGGAGTATTTTATCAGAGAGAAAAATGAATGAATAAGAGTAGAGAATATCATCATGGGTTAATCTCTCAGACAAGCAATCTTTTTTTTTTTTAATATTTCATTTACTTGACAGAGGGAAATCACAACTAAGCAGAGAGGCAGGCAGAGAGAGAGGAGGAAGCAGGCTCCCTGCGGAGCAGAGACCCCGATGCAGGGCTCGATCCCAGGACCCTGGGATCATGACCTGAGCCGAAGGCAGAGGCTTTAACCCACTGAGCCACCCAGGTGCCCCTCAGACAAGCAATCGTTCCAGCAGCTTGCAGAAAAGTGCAGTCTGGTGCCCGTCTCAGTCTGCTAGGGCTGTCCTGACAAAACACCACGGACTAAGTAGCCTAAGCAACAGTTATTTCGTACAGTTCTGGAGGCTGTCTCCCCCTCCCCCCCCAAGATGGAGATGCTGGCAGATTTTGCTCTTGGTGCAAACTCTCTTACCGACTTGCAGACTGTGTCTTCTCACTGTGTCCTCACATGGTGGAGAATGAAAGAGCAGAACTCAGCTCTCTGGGATCTCTTTTTATAAAGGCACTAATCCCATGGTGAGGGCCCCACCGTCTTGAACTTACTATCTGAGCTGACTTACCTCCTAAATATCCCACTTCTAAATACCATCACATTGGGGATTAGAGTTTCAACATATGAATTGGGAGTGTGGGGGGCAAGGGGGACACAATTCAGACTCCGGTAGGGCCCTATATAGTAAATTTCAGAATCTTTAAAAAGATATTTTCAACCTTTGTAGTAAATATGAATACTGTAAGTCACAGTAGTTATTCCCTTGGGAGATGGGAGAGAAGAAAGAGATTAGTAAGAGGCAGAGACCTCCTGAGTCTCACATTCACCTTCATGAATTGTAAAGATGGAACATTTTGGATAAATGTGTCCAAATGAAAGTTCATAAATACAGTAAAATGTGCTCATTACGGACAAATTCAAATTCTGAGAAATAATAGACCCAAGGTACGTAGGCAACTCATCTTTTTTTTTTCTTAGAATAATTTTATTTGATTTCAGTTTCTTACTTAAAAGTCCAACTACTCTTTTTTTTTTTTAAGATTTTATTTCTTTAAGAGAGAGAGCAGGCATGAGAGGGAGAGAGAATCTGAAGCACACTCTGCACTGAACAGAGAGCTCGATGTGAGGCTCAATCCCAGGACCGCGAGATCACAACCTGAGCCAAAACCAAGAGTCAGACACTTAACCAACTGAGCCATCCAGGCACCCCTCAGCTACTTCTTTTTAAAGAAGTTAAAAGTTAAAAAGCCACCCGGGTGGCTCAGTCCGTAGTGTCAAACTCTTGATTTCGGCTCAGGTAATGATTCCAGAGTCCTGGGATCAAACCCTGTGTCATTCTCCCTCTTCCTCTACCTGCTGCTCCTGCTTGTGCTCTCTCTCTCTCTGTCAACAAATTAATTAATTAATTAATTACTTGATTCTTGGAAAATTTACTTATCATATAAACCACTTCATTTTTAATGTAGGTGATTCTTTCATGCTATAAATCCAAGAAAGGCTCAAGGGTAAATATCAGACTCACCCTTATCATATGTCACTTTGAGTCCATATTAGAGAATGTTTTTTGCTCTCAATCTAACTCTCCTTAAATGCAAACAGCTCAGTCATTATTTTGCTGGTAACTTTACATCTCTCCCTCCCCTTCCTCCACATCCCATCAGTTCTTCAAGATCTCAGTTTGTTAGACATATAAAGTTTTAGCAGTTTGATATGGAAAATCAACCTCAAATTTTTAAAAAATCTATCTGAATTAATTAAGAATAACATGTCATTCAGATAAATAATGAACACCAACACAACCTGGGGCTGGATTGCTATGAGTCTAAGCTCTGACCCTCACTTCACAGTTACTTATCTTCTCTCAACCTCAGTGGCCTTATTTGCAATTGGGAATCATGTTAATACTTACCTCATAGAGTTTTGGAAGTCTCAAATGAGAAAAAGCAGGTGAAGAACTACTCATAGTTATTGCATTTTTGCGAGCTTACTTCCTACCAGGCACTGATGTACATATGTCATTCATTCTGTCCTCCCAACCATCCTTTTAAGTAGTTACTGCTTCTCTAACCCCCAGTTTACACATGAGGAACAAGAAGCACAAGGGGTTACACAATGTGTATACAGTCAGATAGTAAGGTTAGGACATGGCATCCTTAGGGGAACATTATTCTATTTGCCACATGTATCAATGATAAAATGCCAGGACGTGGTGAAAGACTGGGTGAGAAAGAAAGAAGCAAATCCAATCTCAAAGATTCCTAGGAGCAAGAGGAGGTGGAGGAGGAGGATTCATAGGATCATAGCTGGTGGAAACAGATAAGTAGGTGGTGACGAGTGTCTAAAATGCTGTACATAGAGGGGCGCCTGGGTGGCTCAGTGGATTAAGCCACTGCCTTCGGCTCAGGTCATGATCTCAGGTCCTGGGATCGAGTCCCGCATCGGGCTCTCTGCTCGGCAGGGAGCCTGCTTCCCTCTCTCTCTCTCTGCCTGCCTCTCTATCTACCTGTGATCTCTCTTTGTCAAATAAATAAATAAAATCTTTAAAAAAAATGCTGTACATAGAGCTATGAGCAAAGGGCAGTGATATCTCAAAGTAAGAAGCTTAACTTCTGTGAAAATTGGACAAAGTTTCCCAGAAAAAAAAAAAATGGAAATTGCCCTGGGTCTTGAAGGGTTACTATAGTAGAAGCTCAGTAGGCAGAGAAGTGTGGGAAGGACACATTAGAAACCATCTGGGCAATGTCAAGAAACGTAACGCAAGGTACCAATCCCTATGCAATTTTAATTTTCTGTTTAATCTAGTTATTGGTGAGCTATGTTAAAATGGAATTTAGCTGGATCTTGAATTCAAACCCGTAGCAAATACTGAGCTTCTAGGGACACCAAGACCAACATTACACATTCCATATGCTCCATTTCACTACAAATGAGCGGCTTTACGACCTGACTCCCTTGAGAGTCTTCAAATAAAGATTTAATTAGAAAGCATTAGAGAAACTCATCCTGAAATAACAAAGGCAGTGATAGCCATAGGAAGACATTACCCTAGTGAGAACTTGGTGCACACACTGCAGATTCTATTAAGAAAACGGGCAACTGAGAAGATTATCTCCTAGGACAGAAATTATACAATATCATAAAAGATATTGATGTATAAACACTTATCCTAGGATGGCAAATATTTTTTAAATGTGTTTCATTCATTAAAACTAGTTTATTGGGGCACCTGAGTGGCTCAGTCAGTTAAGCATCTGCCTTCAGCTCAGGTCATAATCCCACATGAGGTTCTCTGTTCAGCCGGGAGTCTGCTTCTCCTTCCCCCACTGCCTGTCACTCCCCCCTGCTTATGCTCCCTCTTTCTCTCTCTGTCAAATAAATAAAATCTTAAAAAATAATAAAAATTTAAAAACAAACTACTGATTTCTGCATTATCCATGGAAACACATCAGAAAGAGGACTGTAGAAGATACAGTAAAACAGAAAAGAGCTCTTGGAAAATGACAATAGCTCTTTTGTAATTATGACTTTATTATAATTAAATCCTTGATTATATTAAATTACCCGTGTTTATACTAAATATTTATAAACATCTAAGTTTTTTGATTGACAAATGACTGATAGAGCTATTGATGATTTTATCCTTTTTTTAATACCGTTGATATAATTTTCTAAGTTTGTATGATCTCTTGAGAGCCCAGTATTCATTATGCAAACAGTGCTAAAATACATATATGCATGAGGTTGTAATTACTGTCTATTCCAGAATCATAGATAAGCTCTATTTGGGGAATAACTGATTTGTGTCTAACAGAAGAAATGAGGGATAATTAATTGTCTTGAATCACATATCCTCATTTATATGAGGGAACTTACCTGTGGGCCATACTGTTTTGTAATCCTTGTTCTGAACAACTCTTGCCAAGAGCTTTTACTTCCTAATCATATTTATGTGAATGTCTGAGGCTGACTTAACCCGCATTTGAGGTGAAAGTATTTCTCACCCACTGACCTATCAATAAAACTTAAGGTTTTGTAGGAGTGCTAATAGGGTAGATGGTAAGAGATATAGTAAGGGAAAGGGCTTCCTAAAGTGGATGATCATAATGAAAACTAAAGGAAAAAGAAAAGAGAGGGAGAAAAAGTAGCAGTAGTGCGCATGTCCGCGTGTCTGCGCCTGCGCACTCATGCTCACGCCCACGCATAGAGCCCTGTGCATGAGACCTGTTGTTAGGATTTGTTTGAACATCTGCTATGTGCCAGGCACTGAAGATGCAGTGAGCATACGCCCTGCACTCGCGGTGCTAATACTGCACTGTGGGGAGACCGGCAATAACCAGAGGAAATTAGTATTAGGAGAAAAATAACCCGATAAGGATCATAGAGAAATGAGAAGGGAGTAGCGATGGTCATGGAAGCTCCCACTGATGAGGGGATGTATCAGCAAAGATGTAAAGTAAGTAACAGCAACCCATTAGGATATTTGAGGAAAGAGCATTTGGGCAGAAAGAATAGCGAGTACGAAGGTCCTGAGATGCCTGCTGTGTTCCATAAAGATTGGGAAAGCTGGAGGGCAAGAACAGTCGACACGAGGTCACGGGATTTATGGGAGGCTGGACTGTGTGGGGTCCTGACAGTCTTGCTAAGGACCTTAGGCCTGTACCGTAGAGCATTATAGTTGATGACTGTCGCTGAAATGTGGCTAGTGTAACTGTATTTTGATTTTATTTCATTTAAATTAATTTAAATTAAAAATTTTAAATTGATTCTCAGTTCAGTTATTGGGAAACTTCTCAATATGTTTCAAACAACTTTGATATGTGAATATATTTTAATTGTAAATTTAATCGAATCTAAAAATGATTAAAATTCAATGCTTGAATTGAGATGTGGCAGATGTATGAAATAAACACTGACTCAAAGATTGAGTACTGGAAAGGACTTTAAAATATCTCAATTTTTGTGTCAATTATATGATGCAATGATAATATATATAATCTGATCATAAACCATCTTAATAGGCAGAGGAGTATTAATGTGTGAGAAATGAATGCTGATAAACTTCTAATGGGAGTGTATATTACAGTCTTTTCTGAGAAATATTTTTGAGAAAATATAACCAAAAGCTAAAACATGAACTTATTTATCAAGCAACTCCACATGTAGAAATATATCATACAGAAATAAGTATCACAAGAATAAAGCTATAAACATGCCCCTTGCAACTTATTTAAAATAGAACCAAACTAAATAGGCCCAAATGGGGGATACATTAAATTAATTGTGATATAGTTATACAGTGAAATACTAGGAAGTTATTTAAATTATAAATGTATGTGTATCATTATGTAAGGGCAGTCATCAGTTATTAAGTTGGAGAAACAGTCTGTACATATTGACATCATATTATAAAACTTCATAAAATATAAAGGATTCCATTGAAACACATATTTAACTTAATTTCTGTCTATTTTTCTGAGAGGTACACAACACAATTTTAACAATTTTCTCTTATGTGCTTTAATAATGTAGGTGATTTTTATTTTCTGTGGTTTCTTAGACTCTTAAATTGCATACATCTTTTTTTTTTAAAGATTTTATTTATTTATTTGACAGAGATCACAAGTAGGCAGAGGCAGTTGGGGGAGGAGGGTAAGCAGACTCCCCGCTGAGCAGAGAGCACCATGCTGGGCTCCATCCCAGGATCCTGGGATCATGACCTGAGCTGAAGGCAGAGGCTTTAACCCACTAAGCCACCCAGGCGCCCCCTAAAATTGCATACATCTTATAATATAAAGACGTTAAGGCCGCAATGATAATAATAATGTGAAAAACTAAGTATCACTCTTATTTTCTTTGCTGAGGGACTTTAAGAGTGTAGTTTGAAAAAAAATGCAGGTATGTTTCAAAATAGTAGATCATTGTGGAAGTTTAATGATCTTTCAGTCATGGAGATGAAATTCTAATAGATACTATCACTGGTAATGATGCCATTTTTTATAGTTGGATAAGTTTTAAGACACATTTTGTTAAATAACCTTTGCGTATATGTCAATGAAGTACTAAGGAAACATATCTAACACAATAATGTAGGTTATATTTTTTAAATCAAAATAACAGAAAAGAAATCAGGTTTTGGTTCAGAGGAATTCCATGGTGTCATGAGCTCAACCTTAAATGAATGTAAGTTCTGCCAGGTCTCTGCTTTATTTATGGCCCATTTTGTTACTTTTGCTGGCTGTGCTCACTCCAATTTTTAGGTGAGTAAAATATCATTATGACTTCTTTAGTGGAACAGAAAAGGGAAAATTCATTCAAGGCATGGAGGATATTATTAAAGATGATAGAGGCAGAAATGAGCAGAGTACCAGGGAATGACATTAATGGGGCTTGCCTGACAGTCTAGAGAGAGAGAAAAGGGTGTGCAGGTAACAAGTGGCAACAGTTACTGGAGATCCTTGAGCACCAGCACAGAAGAACCCAAATGTGATGAGTCTGACAAGACCATTCTAAAAACCTGTGAAGGCCCCAGATCAGGGGGAGAGTACTGCCCGTCTCTCTGACAGTCTTCAAACATTGAAGCTACCACTCCTACCTAGGGTCATTGAAATTAATAATACCTAAGAGCCATTTTTATACCTTGGAGTCTACATTTTGATGTATCAACATCTGGGGACATGCTCATGCTCTACCCAACTCCACCCACCCTACAGTTTCACAACTGATAAGCCAGGGGTTAAACAAAATGCTATTTAAAAAAAAATTTACAGTAAAGCCTTTCTCTTGTGCTGATGATCTACGTCAAGGATCATAAATGTGATTTGGCCTTGCATAAAGGAAATACAGATTTTTGTATACACGAAGCTTATGTAGTTGACCTTCAACTTACCCAAATAGCAGGACAGTGAAACTGCTTGTACTGGGATCTATCTTTCTGATTTCTCTTAGGTAAACACTAATGCCCATCTTCTAAAGAAAATCCTTTAAGATTTTACTTAAGCTTTCTTGAGTTCCTTTACCTGAGTGATCTTTTAAGAAAAATCACTCTCTTTGAACCACTCCCAGGGAGTCATATAAACCACATTTACAATGTGGAAGCAGATACAGAATGTGTAGATGACACGAAGAAAACATCTTAATCTCTCAGTTTACTCAATTATTTTGAAGATTAGTAGCATAGGTTCCAGTCAAACCAGGAAGAATGTTTAATCAAAAGGAGCACATATTTTAAGCGTCAGTCTTGTTCCATGAAGTATTTCTCCATTTCCTATGAGGCAGAAGAGAGAGAAGAAAGAAAAAGACAGAATTGGGTTTTTCAGTCTCGAATATGTTTACATCATTTGCATGTAAAATGCAGAATAAATTTGGGGTTTAAAAAGCAAAAAAAAAAAATATTTGCCATAGATTTTGTTATGACATGATGAGGCATCAAAATAAATGACTTAGTTCAAAGGCTGAATGAGCCATAACACGAGCCTCACAAAAGAAAACAAGGTAAATGACTCAAACAGTCAAAAGACTCAAGCAGGGGCACCTGGGTGGCTAAGTGGGTTAAAGCCTCTGCCTTCGGCTCAGGTCATGATCCCAGAGTCCTAGGATCGAGCCCCGCGTCGGGCTCTCTGCTCAGCAGGAAGCCTGCTTCCTCCTCTCTCTCTGTCTGCCTCTCTGCCTACTTGTGATTGCTTTCTCTCTGTCAAATAAATAAATAAAATATTTTTTAAAAAAAAGACTCAAGCAGCAGAGATCACTGGAAGAAGAGTCAGAGTCTTCAGGAAGGCCAAGGAAATGCTTCTGTTTAAAGTCTCTGATGTTAAAAATGTTCTCTATCTTTGCAAGTTCCAAGAAGCTGTGGATTCCGTCCTACTGCAGAATAACCTTGTTAGCCACTTAAGAAAGGTTAGAATTCTCACCCAGTCCACCATTCGCTTTTGTTGCCACCATCACAACTTAGTGCTGGTTAAAAGGGCTCAAAAGGCCTGTTAACAGAAATTAAGGTAATGAGGTTTTTATTTTCCATGTTGAAATAGTGCCTAATCCATTCTCTCAGCTGTGACCACTCAATCATAATATAGTTTAAAATAGATTGGCTGTCTCACTCAGCAGCAAATGGGAGTTCAAATGAACTCTATTCCTGTTTGGACCATTAATAACAATAAATCCAGTGCAACATGAGGGACTTTCTGTAGATCCTTCTAGTGCATTTCACATTCACTGAAAAACATATCAGCAAAGTTTTCTCAGAAGTAGCTAGGAGGCCAATATCATCAATGTGGCATTGCTCAACATAATTATTTCATTTATACATTCTCTCTATTACTCATCTCATTCTTCTATTACTCATCTCATTTAGTGCCTGAATTTCTGAGCTTGTCAAATATATTCCCCATATCAGCTTTACTCAGCTTCTTCTCACACAAAATTTTATTCAATATTGTTTATCGATGCACGTACATTCTTTTATTCCTTTTCCTTTTGCACTGAGAAGTTCTGATATAGTCTATTAGAGGCCTATGCCTTCTAGATAAGAATCAATTATATGTGCAATCTAAAAAAAGCCAAGGTTATAGAAACAGAGTAGAAAGTTGACAACCAGGAGTTGGGGGGCAGGGGAGAATTAGGGAGATGTTAGTAAAAGGGTACAAACTTCCGGTAAGAAGGTAAGTACCTTTTGGGGATCCGGTGCCCAGCATTATGATCACAGTTCACAGTACTGTATTGCATACTTGAAAATTGCTGAGAATAGCTCTCAAGTGTTCTCTCCCCCGCCACAAAAGAAATGATAATTATGTGATAGAGATAATTGTATCAAATTGTATCAAAGTAATGCTGCTGTGGTAATTATATTGCAGTATATAAGTGTTTCAAATCAATATGAGCACATCTTAACCTTATACACTGTTGTATTATTTTTCCTTTGCCAATTTTATTTTATTTATTTATTTTTATTTTTTTATAAACATATAATGTATTTTTATCCCCAGGGGTACAGGTCTGTGAATCGCCAGGTTTACGCACTTCACAGCACTCACCATAGCACATACCCTCCTCAATGTCCATAACCACATCCCTCTCTCCCAACCCCCCCTCCCCCCAGCAACCCTCAGTTTGTTTTGTGAGATTAAGAGTCACTTATGGTTTGTCTCCCTCCCAATCCCATCTTGTTTCATTTACTCTTCTCCTATCCCCCCTACCCGCCCCCCATGTTGCATTTCCACTTCTTCATATCAGGGAGATCATATGATAGTTGTCTTTCTCCAATCGATTTATTTCACTAAGCATGATACCCTCTAGTTCCATCCATGTCGTCGCAAATGGCAGGATTTCATTTCTTTTGATGGCTGCATAGTATTCCATTGTGTATATATGCCACTTCTTCTTTATCCATTCATCTGTTGATGGACATCTAGGTTCTTTCCATAGTTTGGCTATCGTAGACATTGCTGCTATAAACATTCGGGTGCACGTGCCCCTTCGGATCACTACGTTTGTATCTTTAGGATAAATACCCAGTAGTGCAATTGCTGGGTCATAGGGTAGTTCTATTTTCAACTTTTTGAGGAACCTCCATGCTGGTTTCCAGATGGGTTGCACCAGCTTGCATTCCCACCAACAGTGGAGGAGGGTTCCCCTTTCTCCACATCCTCGCCAGCATCTGTCATTTCCTGACTTGTTCATTTTAGCCATTCTGACTGGTGTGAGGTGATATCTCATTGTGGTTTTGATTTGTATTTCCCTGATGCCGAGTGACGTGGAGCACTTTTTCATGTGTCTGTTGGCCATCTGGATGTCTTCTTTGCAGAAATGTCTGTTCATGTCCTCTGCCCATTTCTTGATTGGACTGTTTGTTCTTTGGGTGTTGAGTTTGCTAAGTTCTTTATAGATTTTGGACACTAGCCCTTTATCTGATATGTCGTTTGCAAATATCTTCTCCCATTCTGTCAGTTGTCTTTTGGTTTTGTTAACTGTTTCCTTTGCTGTGCAAAAGCTTTTGATCTTGAGGAAATCCCAATAGTTCATTTTTGCCCTTGCTTCCCTTGCCTTTGCCGTTGTTCCTAGGAAGATGTTGCTGTGGCTGAGGTCGAAGAGGTTGCTGCCTGCATTCTCCTCAAGGATTTTGATGGATTCCTTTCTCACATTGAGGTCCTTCATCCATTTTGAGTCTATTTTCGTGTGTGGTTTAAGGAAGTGGTCCAATTTCATTCTTCTGCATGTGGCTGTCCAATTTTCCCAGCACCATTTATTGAAGAGGCTGTCTTTTTTCCATTGGACATTCTTTCCTGCTTTGTCGAAGATTAGTTGACCATAGAGTTGAGGGTCTATTTCTGGGCTCTCTATTCTGTTCCATTGATCTATGTGTCTGTTTTTGTGCCAGTACCATGCTGTCTTGATGATGACAGCTTTGTAATAGAGCTTGAAGTCCGGAATTGTGATGCCACCCACTTTGGCTTTCTTTTTCAATATTCCTTTGGCTATTCGAGGTCTTTTCTGGTTCCATATAAATTTGAGGATTATTTGTTCCATTTCTTTGAAAAAAATGGATGGTATTTTGATAGGGATTGCATTAAATGTGTAGATTGCTTTAGGTAGCATAGACATTTTCACAATATTTGTTCTTTCAATTCATAAGCATGGAACATTTTTCCATTTCTTTGTGTCTTCCTCAATTACAGACTTCTTTCCCAGGCTGCTTTCAGGATTTTCTCTTTGTCGCTAAGACTTGTAAATTTTACTATTAGGTGACGGGGTGTGGAGCTATTCTTGTTGATTTTGAAGGGGTTTCTCTGCACCTCCTGGATTTCGATGCTTGTTCCCTTTGCCATATTAGGGAAATTCTCTCCAATAATTCTCTCCAGTAGACCTGCTGCTCCCCTCCCTCTTTCTTCTTCTTCTGGAATCCCAATTATTCTAATGTTGTTTCGTCTTATGGTGTCACTTATCTCTCGAATTCCCTCCTTGTGATCCAGTAGCTGTTTGTCCCTCTTTTGCTCGGCTTCTTTATTCTCTGTCATTTGGTTTTCTATATCACTAATTCTTTCTTCTGTCTCATTTATCCTAGCAGTGAGAGCCTCCATTTTTTATTGCACCTCATTAATAGCCTTTTTGATGTCAACTTGGTTAGATTTTAGTTTTTTTATTTCTCCAGAATGGGCTTTTATATCTCCAGAGAGGGTTTCTCTAATATCTTCCATGCCTTTTTCGAGCCTGGCTAGAACCTTGAGAATTGCCATTCTGAACTCTAGATCTGACGTATTACAATGTCTGTATTGATTAGGTCCCTAGCCTTCGGTACTGCCTCTTGTTCTTTTTTTGTGCTGAATTTTTCCTCCTTGTCATTTGTCCAGATAAGAATATATGAAGGAGCAAGTAAAATACTAAAAGGGTGGCAAAGACCCCAGGAAAATGCACTTTAACCAAATCAGAAGAGACCCCAAATTGTGGGGGGGGGGGGAGGGGATAAAATAGGTTCAGAAAAAAAAATTAAATGGAAACAAATAAAGAAAAAATATAACAAAGAATATATCTATATATATATATTAGATAAACTAGTTTAAAAACGTTAAAAAAGAAAAGGATAAAAGTTAAAAAAATTTAGCAGAAGAAGAAAAAAAAATTGAAAAAAAATTAAATTAACCGTAAGACTAAAGAATCATGGGGAGAAAGCCATGAGTTCCGTGCTTTGCTTTCTCCTCCTCTGGAATTCCGCTGTTCTCTTTGGTATTGAACCTGCTCTCCTTAGTAGGTGAACTTGGTCCTGGCTGGATTTCTTGTTGATCTTCTGGGGGAGGGGCCTGTTGTAGTGATTCTCAAGTGTCTTTGCCTGAGGCAGAATTGCACCGCCCTTACCAGGGGCCGGGCTAAGTAATCCGCTCAGGTTCACTTTCGGGAACTTTTTTTTTTTTTTTAAATTAATTAATTTATTTTTATTTGCTTATTTACAGCATAACAGTGTTCATTGTTTTGGCATCACACCCAGTGCTCCATGCAGTACGTGCCCTCCCTATTACCCACCGGGAACTTTTGTTCCCTGAATGCTTTCTGTAGAGTTCCCGAGGATGGGAATGAAAATGGCATCCTCCCAGTCTCCTGCCCAGAGGAGCCCAGAGCTCGGGTCTCCACTCCTCAGTGCACCCTTAGAGAATAGCGCCCAATCACTCCCATGTCCCTGGCCTCCAGCTGCGCTCCAAGCTCACCCAGCCTGTGACCGGTTCAAGGTCACCCCGAGCTGAGAGCTCACTCCTCTGCTCTGTCTCTGTAGCCGGCTTCCCCGTTCTAATACGTGCAAGCTCTGCGACAGTCAGACACCCCCGATCTTCTGTGACCCTGTGGGACCTGGGGCCACGCTGACCCCGCATGGGCTTCACCCCGGTTTAGGCTCTGGAGCGATGTCCCTCAGTAGAGCAGACTTTTAAAAGTCCTGATTTAGTGCTCCATTGCTCCACCGCTTGCTGGGAGCCAGCCCCTCCCCCCATGGTCTATCTTCCCATCGCTATGGATTCACTTCTCCGCCAGTCCTACCTTTCAGAAAGTGGTTGATTTTCTGTTTCTAGAATGCTGTTCTTCTTCTCTTCAATCTCCCATTGGATTTGTAGGTTTTTGCAATGTTTAGATAAGCTATCTAGCTGATCTCCTGCTACCTGATGTAGTCTCAGCCTGCTACTTCTCCGCCATCTTGACTCCTCCATCTACACTGTTGTATCTTATGTCAGTTATATCTCCGTAAGGTTGACAGCAAAAACATCACAGTTTTGTGCCTACTGTCTCTGGTTTTTCCCTCCAGCCCAAGTGCTCTCAGTCTGCCAAAATCACCAATGATCTCTTTAAACTGCATTGTTCACTCTCATCTCCAATTTTCCATCCTTAGATTCCTTCCCACGAGAATTACTAGGGTCCCTCATTGACTTCTTAAACGTCTAATGCTCAGCATAGCTCTTACCCTGCACCAATTTCCCCCCGTGCATTCTATGCTGCCCTTGCTCACCTTCTGCCTCCCCCACTACTGAAAGCTGAGTGCCCTCCACAGTCCTCTTGTGACTGGACCAGCACACAAACCCATTTAGAATATTCCATGGATTCTTGGTTATTTTGGCGGTTTTACACTTGAAGTCTTCTGACTTTCAGTCGGGCAGTCATTTCTCTGAACAGTTTTTTTTTAATATTTTATTTATTTATTTGAGAGGTAGAGAGAGAGCATGAGAGGAGAGAGGTCATCGGGAGAAGCAGACTTCCTGCTGAGCAGGGAGCTCGATGTGGGACTCGATCCCAGGACTCCAGGACCATGACCTGAGCCGAAGGCAGTTGCTTAACCAACTGAGCCACCCAGGCGCCCCTCTCTGAACAGTTTTAAGTACAGACTCCCCAGGAATAATAATTAAAAACATCCAAACTTCTCCACTGGTTTGCAGATAACTGACAATATAATAGAACCTCCGAATTTCAGGGAAAGTATGTGCTCGTTTTGTATCTCAACATACGAATACTGTCATCTATCTTTATATCTAAATAAGATTCTATAAATTTATCCATAAATATAAAATCCCTTTTATGGTTATTTATTCTTAGACATATGCTGGGAGTGGATAGGACAAAAGATGTCAACTATATTTAAAGGCAGGTAGCCTGCTAAAGCAACAATATTATAGTCAAGGCAGACCGTATGTTTGCTTGTTTCAAAATACACTAGTTTAAAAATACAGCAGCCCTTGGGAAACCTGGGTGGCTCAGAGGGTTAAGCCTCAGCCTTTAGCTCAGGTCATGATCTCAGGGTCCTGGGATTGAGCCCTCATTGGACTCCCTACTCAGCAGAAAGCCTGCTTCTCCCTCTCCCTTTGCCTGCTGCTCTGCCTACTTGTGCTCTCTTTCTGTCTCTCTGTAAAATAAATAAATAAGTAATTTTTAAAAATAAATAAAAAATTAAAAACATCATAGCCCCCCTTTATCCACGGTTTCCATTACCCAAGTTCAGCTGTGGTCCCGAAGCAGATGATCCTTCTTCTCACATACTCTAAGCAGCAGCCCAATGCTGCATTCCAGTGTCTGCGTCCTTCACCTCCCTCTTCTCATCACAGAAGCATGTTATCATCTCCCATCACCACCCGGAGGATGGTGAGTACAGTACAATAAAATATTCAGATATTTAGAGAGAGACCACATTCACACAAATTTTATTATAGCATATTGTAATTGTTCTATTTTATTGTCAGTTATTATTGTTAATCTCTTACTGTACCTAATTGATAAATCATAATTTTTCATATATATGTATAGGAAAAAACATAGTATATATTAAGGTTCATTTCTGTCTGCAGTTTCAGGCATCCAGTGGAGGTCTCCCTGCAGATAAGCAAGAGAACTACTGTACTTTAATACAACATCACATCCATGTATTTGAATAAATATGATCAATTATTCCAGCATCCCTCTGAGTGCCTAAGCATATTTCCAGTGTCCTCTGGTAGTCTCACCCCTTTCCCAATTTCCAAGTACATGCAAATTACTGAGTCTAAGCTTCTTATAGATACATGTGTTGGAAGGATATGTATTAAGAAAGCAGAGGAAAGTCCAGGAAATATGGATTTTTTTTCTTATGGAAAAGAATAGAAACTATAAAACTAATTTTTGTTTTCCTCATTACATAGTTTTGAGAGTCATATTACACTGTTTGGCTATTGGATGGAGTTGAACTAGACTTAGTATCTTTATGTGATACTTGGGGATGTGTATCAGCTCAGGACAGACCCACTCATTGTTACAGTTCAGCCTTCTGTTAGAGTTTTTAGAAGAGCTGAAGCTTGTTTGTAGCATTACCATTCCTCACAATCTGTGGGGCTTTTTCCTTCATGGTGACTGACCATTATCTGTTCCTTCTCTTATTCCTTCTCCCACCAATACTGTATCCATTCAGGATCTTTGGATTTATGCATATTTATTTATGCAGAAACTATAATTTGGTAAGTTTACTCTAATTTACTGATAACAGTCACTATGTTACCTTCTACTTTAGATCACTGATTTTAACACATGAACAGACTTCAACTAAAATAATGTAGCTCTAAAAGAGATATCTCAGGTTTTAGTGAAGGGATTTGGAGATGGGTAGGAGACTAAGGAATTTCCCTACATCCTGGGAATAAGGAGCTCTACTATGTATGTGCCTAAAGCCAATATCAGTCCTACAACCTGGGGCATAGAAGACTGTTTTGTGATTATACTGTAAGGAAATTATTTTACTCCAATCACATTTGTTATATCTCATGAAAAGATAGCAATCATTAAACCACGTCAATGATTTTGAGTCTCTCCACTTCTCACTGTTATCATTTTTTTCTTTTGTAAGATTTATTTGACAGAGAGAGAGAAGGAGGGAGAGCACAAGCAGGGGGAGCAGCAGACAGAGGGAGGAGCAGATTCCCTGCTGAGCAAGGAGGCTGATGCAGGACTTAATCCCCCAGAACCCTGGGATCATGAGCTGAGCTGCGTGGAAGGCAGCTGCTTAACTGACTGAGCCACCCAGGGGCCCCGTATCAATTTTTTCATTCATGAAGTAAGGGTAAGCCTATAGACATAAAGTACATATTAAGGGTCTCTGACTTTAAAGTGCCATGTTGCACGAATGGCAACAAGGCCTTATTCACCTGTGTTCAGCATCCTATTAGCCTAATGTTTTTCTGCTTAAGTAAGAAAGTGTTTGACTTTTCAAAAGTTCCCTTTTTTTTTTTCCCCTTTTTTTCTTATTGTCAGCGTAATGCCATAACATAGAAGCATGTTCTAGGTACAGTGAAAGAAAGTTCCTGTGATAGAAAATGGGATATAATTTATAAAAAGATAGCAATGATTTTATTATTCTTTACTGATAAAACACATTATATCTTACATGTGTCTGGGCAAATCCTGTTGATTTATTTCAGAGTGCTTTCATGAATGCAGAGGCAAAGTGCATGTGCCTCTCCCCGCTTCTGGTGGCTCTCAGCATTCCTTGGCTTATGCCCACATCTCTGCCTCAGTTATCCCAATGCCTTCTTCGCTTCTGTGTGTGTGTGTCTTCTCCCTCTGCATCACTCTTAGGAATATTTAGGACTTAGGGCATTTAGCCCACCTGAATAATACAATACCATCTCCCCATCTCAACATTCTGAACTTAATCACATCTACTGAGGTCTTTTCTTTTTTGACAAATCTGTGTCCGAGGATTAGGATGTGGATATCTTTGGGAAATGGTGGTTCAATTTTCAGCTCACCACAGAGATATATATTGCTGAGAGCATTCCTCCAATTCCATGTGGAACCATAAGCTCTATGTTTCTATAATTGAATCTTAATTATTTATTTCTCCAACATTCCCCGTCTCCTCACAACAGCCATTTTGACTTTCTCTAGTAGGAAGAGTGAAGGGATAAACTTATCACCTCAGTCTTCTTCTTTAAGTAGGAGAAAGTAAGTGTGATAGATAGGGTTGCCTACCTGATACACGCCCCCACCCCTTTGGTAAAAGAACCTCAGTTTGATTCTGAAGTTGATGCACCTGGTCCCAGACAGAGGTTCAGGATATGTTGAAGCCACGCATAGGGCTGCTGTCTCCCACCCTTCCCCAGACTTCATGCAGCCACATCTGGCCAGTGATGGAAGTCTGGGACAGTCTCTTCCAGAAAGGACTGTGCTTTTCTAATAACAACGTCAAGCTCAAAATGTACACATCAGGGGAGACAAGAGGCAGGCAAAGAGAGAAGGATCTGAAGACAAACCATTTTGACCCACATTGCTGCTTTTCACAGGTTAACACTTTTGAAGGGTATGGTGTAGGGGTGTATGATCAAGTTACTGCCAATTAATTTCTTCTGCTTGTGTTTCTCGTTGATGTTAGTTTTATTAGATGTTTGAATAAGAGATTTTATGATCTTAGCTTTACTCCACATTTAGCTAGAATATTCTGCTATGGTTCTTCAGTGAATGTGCTTGCTACTGCTTATATTAAAGGCAAAAAATATGTGGTTTTATACCTCAACCGGCATTGGAATTATGCTAAATGAACACGTATTACTGTGACCTATAATAAAGGACATAAAGCAAGTTGACTTTGATGCTCAGAGGGTTTTTAAAATATGAACTTTTAAAATTTAAATTCAATTAGCTAACATATAGAGTACATCATTAGCTTCAGATATAGTGTTTGGTAATTTATCAGTTGCATGTAATACCCAGTGCTCATCACATTACAGAAATGTCTTCTGAATTGTCATGAAAGCAAACAATAGTAAGCTAAAAGCTAAACATAAAATTAAATGCTATAATGGATCACTATGCAGATAAACTAAAAGGTGTGCATACATAGACTCCTCCTGTGTTGTTCTCCCAAAATTGGATCACAATTTAGGTCAAAAAATAATTGGATCAAAAAATCCAATTATTTTGTATTGTCCGTCCCCAGATAGGGAAGTCTTATTAGTGATCTGGAATATTGCTGTTGAAATTGAAGGGCCCTAGTTGTGTAACACTGAAGAACCATGTCTAATTGAACATGCCTGTTTTAGTTTCTATTTCCTTTAAAACAATAAACATCACTGAGAGCTGTCCCTAATGGCAAAAAAAAAAAAAATCAAATGATGCTGATAAGGCAAAACTGAAATGACTGGGGAAGTCCAGAAATTGCAAGTGAAATTCAAAAGGATTTGCATTTGCTGTGTAAGTTGGCTGATGTGGCAAATCATGTTTAATGCTGACAACTGTTAAAAATAATGATAAATGGAGACCAAAAATAAGCAGATAAATGAAGCAAGCAAACCAGAGCCACTGAGTTCCTAATAGATGACAAAAAGCTCTGACATGGGTTGAAATCCTTTGAATGGTAGGAAATGCAGAGGATGGAGGAAACTGATTTACAAATCTCAGGAGTTTGAATCCCAAGTGTGTATATTGTCTCCACATTAATATTTTACCATCTAGTCAGCTTCAAGTCGCAGCTGAAGTGGTTTTAAAATACGGATCACATGCTTCTTTAGGTTAAAACATGTTCAGATTTGGGCACCTGGGTGGCTCAGTTGTTAAGCAGCTGTCTTTGGCTTAGGTCATGATCCCAGGGTTCTGGGATTGAGGCCCACATCTGGCTCCCTGCTCTGCAGGAAGCCTGCTTCTCCCTCTCCTGCTCCCCCTGCTTGTGTTCCTTCTCTGTGTGTCTCTCTCTGTCAAATAAATAAAATCTTTAAAAAAAAAAAAAAGACATGTTCAGATTTATAAACTCGTAGACAAAAAGTAGTTTGAAAGGGAAATTGTTCAGTCATATTTTAAAAAACGAGTTTCATTGCAAAGGTTCCAAAACAATTGGCAAGCCTTAATGTTATCCAATTTATCTGAAACTGCCTAATGTTGACAAATACTGAAGTTAAAACTCTTAATAGGTCTTGAGATTAAAGAGCATCCCAAGCCTGATTCATATAGAGAGGACTCCTGCACCTTGTCCAAGCATTGTCTTTCCTATATATGGCAAAAATAAAAATTTGGGGGGAAGCGAATAATGGTTTTGAGTGAGTTAGGCATTACAAAAGGAATTAACTATAGGTTTCTTCAATCAGTTCTAAGTCAGCTGTGTTGCAAGGAGTGCGTATCAGATGGCAGTTATATATATGTGCAGACCTGTGTGAGCAGATCTATTGAACAACTATTTCATTGGAAATGACTGCACATTTCTACCTGCTCAATAAAACATCTATTAAATGCCTATGAAAGCACTCTGTATGCTTTAAGTGGGTTTATCGGTATGAAAAAGCACATACCGCAAATGATTCTGGGCCATTTCCCTTGTATCTGGAATAGCCTCGTACATTTATCCTAGTTTGCTAAACAAGCTTTATTATTTCTATATATGCCATGATGTCAGAATTGGGGAGACTATAGATAATGCAAGATAGCGTTGCAAAATGGATAGGCTTCCTCAACAGAATACTAGATAGCAAGGCCAGGATTTGGCTGAGAGTGCAGGGCCGGTCATTGCTGCTAATAGGTATCAATATAATTAATTCTTGTATTTTGATTTTCTATCCAACCACCTTGTCAAACTTGTTAATCCTAATAATGTTCTGTAACTGACATGTTGTTCCTATGAAAGGATTTTATCCTATGTGGTAATGGACAGTTTTGACAGTCTCGTTTATTTTCTTGACTGCCCATATAGCTTTTTTTTGTTTGTTTAACTTATTTACTACATTTGTTGATGTGTCCAGTAAAATATGAAGTCGATGCACTGATAGTTGGTATCTTTGCTTGTCCCTGATTGAATGATAAAACTTTCAGAGTAAAAAAAAAAAAAAGGCAACTTTCAGTAGTAAGCATATTTTTACTGTAGAATATTGGTAAATAATTTAACAGGTGAAAGGGTTTCCTTTTCTTCCTAAATCAATAATTTTTTTATCAAGAATGGGTACCGAAATATATAAAATATTTTTTCTATACCTTTTGAGGTAACAGATTATTTTCCTTTTGTCTGTTACTATGATGGGTGTCATTTATAGTATCTTTTAATAACCACCTTTGTAGTCCTGTAACATACCTGACTCAGCGATGATACTTGATTTTGTTTTCTGTAAGTTCGTAAAAATTTGTTGTTTTCATATTTTGATAAAGAGGTTAAAAATAAGTTATGGGGTATACTGCTTACCTTTCATAAATCATCCTTGCCTGGTTTTAGGGTTCTAGGTTAAGCCAGCTCCTAACTGAGTAATGTTTTCTCTATTTTCAGTCCTCGGTAAGAGTCTATTCGACACTAATCTCTGGCATTTCTTGAGGCTTGCTTTATAACCAAGGGCATGCTCGGTTTTTATGTGAATCTGGGGTCTCTAATTCCTACATGCAGGCCTCCATGTAGGTCCATTAAATTAAGCTTACCGATTGTTCTATTCAAACTTAATTTCTTTGCTAACGTATATGTTTCCAAGGTGATTGTTGGCATGACCATGATAATGAGTTTCACAACTTCTTTTTGCAGGTTCATCAATATTAGCTTTACATATTTTGATTTTATAAGATTTATTCAAATTTAGAATTTTTATAGCATTCTGATAAGTTGAAAGGTTTAACATTATACAGTTTATCTCTTACTCATACAAAGTCCATTACGGATTAAACCTCCTGCTTGGGCGCAGGGTGATTTGGAGAGAGAGTTCGTACAATATGGTAGCAACAACTTCTTCATATATGGCTTCATTGTCATTTCTTGAAGAAGGAGTAGAGAGGAAATGAGGAGGCTCACTGAGGAGATCTCAGCCTAGAAGGGATGTGCCATTTCTGTTTATATTTCATTGGCCAGAATGAGTCATGTGGCCATTAATGATCAATAAGGGAACTCTGTGCCATGCCATTCTTTCTGGACCAGGCAGAGGGAAAGCTCCATCTCTGAGTTTCTTTAATGGTAAAGGCATAAAAAGGGAAGAGGGAAAATTATATATTGACTTCTAAAGTTTTCACCTGGAAATAACACACATTATTTCTGCTCACATTTTACTGGCCAAAGAAAGTCACATGTCTAACTTCAAACGGGGTGGGAAATACATCTTTGACGTGCCCTGGGAACCAGACAGTTCAAAATACTTAGTGAACATAACTATTAATTATCATATTAGTTAAGAAATGATGATTATATGAACTGAGGAAGTATCAGAGATGGACATAAATAAATTCATTTTCCTAACAAGCAAAACAATTTGCTTAGTGATTAGGTAATAAGTGACTCTTCTAGCATCCCACCTGGGTAGGTAACAGCATCAGCGTTATGTGGGAAAAGGGTGAGAAACAGGTTTTGTTCTCATCAAGGCAGGGGAGAAAACCAACTTTATCTTTAATTAAAGAAAGTAAAGTTAAAATAATGTGGTATATAACCTTGTATCTATTTTTTAATTCTTTATTCTCATTGAGGCAAGAGGAGGAATTAGGTTCATCTTTAATTATAGAAAGTAAAGCCGGAATAATGGGTTATATAACTCCATACATGTTTTTAGTTCATTGCCTCTGCTTTTAGAGTTTGGATACCCAAAGCTCTCTAAGAAGCTATAAATAAGAGGGGAAAAAAAGAAAGGAAGAAAACCTAGTTCCTTAAGTAGACATATGAGAAAGATGATGTTTTAAAAAGCAAAATTTCCCCCATTGTGCCCAAGGCCACACCAATGTCTATTGGTTGCACTCCTAGTTCAAAGTCCACTTTTTCTATGACTCTTTTAAGAGGCTCTTGTCAGTTTAAATTTCTTGGCTGTCAGGTACAGTGGTGATCTGTTTCATCTGGCTCTGTCAAGTACATCACTTTATTCCTGCTCACAATGAAAAGATTTCAACTGGAAAGGCATGCTTTGGGGGAGATTTCAAACCAACTAAAAACCAAACTTACCTTTTAAAAGACTCAAATGAAGTTTGACATGAAATATGGCATCCGGGGCCATTCAGGTTGCAATTAACTTTGACAGTGTTCAATCGATCACACATTTCATTGTGGGTATACAGAGACTACATTGCATATTAAAACCTTTAGGATGTTAGGTATCCAAAATTTAGGTCCCCTTTATCTCTAACAGCAGAAGTATATAATCTGACATTTGTCATTAAAAAGAAATTGTTCCTCACACAAAAATTTACAGGTATCTCCATAATACTTAGAAGAAAATTTTAGTAGATTTTCAAAATTATTTATTTTTTTAAGCTAAAATCTTACCTTTTAGCCTTGTTTTCTTCCAAACCACCACACAGGCAGACACATACCCACATAGAAACCTTCTGAATTTCGATATAACTAGGCTTAAAAAAACAAATAGGTTCAGGGCTCCAGTTCTATTTCTCTATCATCCTTTTAGCAACTCCTTCCTCCAGGACACTCTAATCAAGCTATCCTTACTCCTGGTAGCATTGCATCATACTATCCAGAAAAGAAATATCTCCTCCAGTAGCTCCTATAGAAAGATATAAATCTCATATAAGCCAGATATCCAGAAAACATCATCTTTAGTCTATTTTACCCAAACTGGGTAGTTTATATATGAGCGTTCTCTGTGATTCGAGCCTGAGGGTCTGGCTTTATCCAATTAAAGTCACTGTGGAGAGTAGAGAGTAAGGATAATTGAGCTCAATCTGTATTAAATATTAATAAAGAGAAAGGGGTAGAAGTATTTGAAGGAATTATGGTCAAAAGCTTCCCAAAGTTAATGAAAAACATTAACAAACACATCTAAGAAGCTCAACAAATTCCAAGTAAAATAAACTCACAGAGACCCACATGCATCCTAATCAAATTTATATAAGCCAGTGACAAAGAAGAAAGTCTTAAAGAAACAAGAGAGAAGGATCTCATCAAATACAGGGATCCTCAGTAAGATTAGCAGCTGATTTCTTATTTTAGATTATGGTGGCCTAAAAGTAGTTGTTTTAGTCAGTTAAGGCACTCTAACAGAATACCATAGCCTGGTTGACATTCTCACAGTTCTGAAGGTTGGAAAGTCCCACATCAAGGTGATGACAGTTTTGGTATCTGGTGAGAGCCTGCTTCCTGGTTTATAGATTGCCATCTTCTGGCTATGTCTTCATATGGTGGAAAGAGATATAGGGTTCTCTGAGATATCGTTTATAAGGGCAACTAACCTCATTCATGAGAGCTTTACCTTCATGGCCTAACTGATTTTGGACAATTTAGATTTCTAAATTTTCTAATTTAGAAGACTTAGACAGATTTTTCCTATATAATGGGAAAACAAATTTTTAAACAAATGGTACTGAGACAGTTAGATATCAAACTTGAAATGATGAATCTGTACCCTTCATTCATATCAGATGCAAAAATGAACTCAAATGAGTCAAAGACTAAATATAAGAGCTAAAATTATAAAACTCTTAGGAGGAAACACAAGCATAAGTTTTTGTGACTTTGGATTAGGCAGTTGCATCTTAAACATATCAAACCACAAGAATATTAAAAGACAACCCATGAGTGGGAGAAGATATTTTCAAATCATATTTGAGAAGGGCCAAGTATGCCAAATATATAGAGAACTCATTTCTGATTTAAAAGTGGAAAAAGGGTTTGAATAGATATTTCTCCAAAAAAGATATATAATGGCTAATAAGCACAGGAATTGATATCATGAAAAAAAAGCCTAGAAAATAACAAGTTTTGGTGGTGTTGGTGAGTATGTGAAGAAGGTAAAATTCTCATGCAAAATAGGGAGCAATGTGGAAAACAACTTGGGAATGCCTCAGTAAGTTAAACACAGAATTGTTGCATGACCCAGCACTACTACTCTTAGGTATACACCAAAGAAAATTGAAAACATATGCCACACAGAAACTTTTACATAATGTTAATAGCAGCATTATTCATAATAGGCCCAAAATGAAAACAATATAAATGTCCATCAGCTAAAGAATCTTCACAGAATGTAGGCGGCTCCTGGGTTGCTCAGTCAGTTAAGCATCCAACTCTTGATTTTTTGGCTCAGGTCATGACGTGATCTCAAGGTCATGAGTTCAAGCCCCATGTTGGTCTCTGCACTCAGCATGGAGTCACTTGATATTCTCTCTCTTTCTCTTCCCTCTATCCCTCCCCCTACTTGTGCACACTGTAAATAAATAAATAAACAGATAAATTCATACTTTTTTAAAAAATTATCTTTTTTTTTTTAATGTGGTACATCTGTACCATGGAAAAGTACATAAAAAGGAATGAAGAAAGTACTGGTACTGATACCACAGCATGGGTGAGCCTTGAGAATGATGCTAAACGAAAGAAGCCAGACACAAAGAACCTCACATTGCATGGTTCCATTTATATGAAGTATCCAAAATAGACAAATCCGTACACACAGAAAGCAGATGAGTAGTTGCCAGGGAATGCAGTAAAGGGTGAATTGAGAGGTATAGTGTTTCTTCTCGGGGTGTTGGATAGTGTCTGAAATTAGAAAGTGGTGGTGGCTTAACAACCTTGTGAATTTACTTCAAATCATTGGATTGGATACTTTAAAATGGCGGACAAACAGTCTCCTCTCATAATCACCATCCTACATCCCCTGCAATGCATGTTCACAGTGTCAGCTTGGGGAGGTCTCCTTGTCCAGAAGGATCTTGTTGCCATGAGAGATGCCCCCACGTATGCTGGCCCAATAGTTCCCAGCTTTGCAGAGATCATTCATCAGCTGCCCAGAGAAAAGCAGCTGTAGGGCAGCAGCTGTGAGCTTGGAGGGATGATAGTGCGGGTGGCTCCCGGACACATACTCAGTTCCCCTCTGCACATGGAAAACATCACGTAAGTGCAGGAACGAAGGCCAAGTCAGAGTGCCCCCAAAAGAAGGCTATTTTGTAGAAGCTGCATTCTGAAGGCACCTTGAAATTTAAGTGAAATGTAATTAAGAAGTAAGAAAAGAAGGACATTAGAAGTGGATGCAGTGGGGTGAACATATACAGGGGAAATGGTGAGACTGAGGACAGGACCCAAAGACCACATGGTGTCGGGAGATGAAGCAAGATAGGTGCGGCTTCACAGAAGGGGACTAGCAATTTGTGGGAACATAAAAACCCAACCCGTAAATTTAGATTAAGTTCCTTCTTACTCTTGTTGTTGTTATTTTACGTAAAGAATACAAAATGCTTTTAGAGTGGTTTCATTTCCCTTGTAGCATGCCACTCTTGTCTCTGGGGTGCGTAGGGGATGACAGCTCCCAATGACTCTACGAGAAAACTAGGAATTTGTTAGATCTGAGAATCTTAAATTTTTGCTGTATCCCAGTACATTTATAATTTGAATTCTCATCAGTTTTCAGGAAAAATGTATTCAAACATTTTATGCTTTCAATAGAAAAAATTACAGACAGCTGGGTTTTCTTACCCTATGCTCTACTTAACATTGACAAGATCATATTCTATTTTAGGGAAAAAGCAATTTCAATGCCTGGCATCCCTTGTTTCCTTTCTCCACTCCCCAGCTGTCCAAACTTCCAGAAAATTATTTACCTTCAAAATCAGGATGAGGCCAAATAACTGAATACCTTGACACTTATCCTAAAAAGTTGAATTTCTCACACAATGATATTCAAGAAGATTGAAGAGGAAAGGAAGGATGTGATTCTACATGAGGATCTGGGTATACTGACTTTTAAAACAGCTTTATCAAATGCATGTGTTAGGTGGGATCCAAAACCAGAGGATATTATAAACTTGGCCTTGGTTTTGCTCCTTATAATAAAATCCTTGTGCTTAAGTACTTCTTTGGGCCTTTGATTCTCAATATCGCCAGCTGCTTGAATGCAGGGATACTGGAAAGGTAGGTATAGCTAAAGCAAGTTGTCAGCTGAAAGACACTTTAAGTCTTTTCCAAGACAAAAATATCACTGCACTATTTTTGTGTCTGCTCATCAAAAAAATCAAATTTTGTTAGATCAGGTATTTCAGATTACATTAGTAGAAGATCATGTTATAACATGAACTGGTCATTTTGGGATGGAGGAAGCAAATTACATTGTAATTCAATGCAGGCTGACAGGTTTTAGATCAAAGAGTGGTTCCTGGCAATTTTTGTAATTAAGAAAATATCTATAAACATGAGGCTTGCAATACTTCATTTGAATTCAGCATGGACCACTTTCCCTGATGCATATAGAAATGTGTCGTTTACTTTTAAATGAATAAACATGACTTTAGGAACTTAGTTCTTGCATTAAAGATAACATGCTGATAATTCTTTTAAAAATTACTTGTATTTCAGTAAGTTCTCTTGCTTAGAGCATGGTGTCCATGAGAGACAGGGCCAGTTAGTTTCCCTTTGGGCCATGGTTTCAGACAACATGCCTAAACTTGGCTTGTTTTTACAAATAATTATGACTGATCCCAAGGAGGAATAGTCTAAAACTTTATATCCTTTAGCACAAACCCAACCCTTCGAAAAAGAAAAAAGAGCAAAATTTATTATAGAAAACCAATTTATGTCCTTAACCCAGATAATGTTCTCCTATTGTCCTATTGTGTTTTACATGTTTGGTTTTCATGCTTTATTAGAATGGGAATTAAACCAAGAGAACATTGAGAAATGTTGCTCTGGGAAAGGAGGTTTTTCCCCTTCCTTATGTGTTCTTTAATCTGAACAAATACTTTGGAGCTAGGTTAGAGAAAGTCATGCCCCAATTCCTCTTTTGTCCATCTGGGAAATATAGTATCAGCAATTTCCTGAGATGCTGGTACCCAGACCAATTTTTATTCTCTTTTATAATACTCCCAAATGCCAAAGGGACATGCACAGTGTCAATAATCATCTAAAGTCATTCTTATTGGGCATCTAGTAGACAGTGCTTTAGGCTAGTGAGAAGAAAGCATCTCTAAGTAATGTATTTGTAATCAATATATTCCTGGTGTTTTGTTTTGTTTTTTTAAGAAGTCAAGACAATAGACTATGACCTCAGAAGGATAGTCTGTGATACTGGGTGAAGGATTAATTTGCAAGGGGCAGAATGGCAGTTTGGGATGACTTTGGTCCTAGTGTAGAGGTGAGAGTGCAGGGGTGGGGAAAACACAAAGCCGAAGGAGGTGAGGAATCTGCGAAGAGCAAGACAACCATGCCACGTAGCGTGCGAATCTCCCTGAAACTCTTTATAAAAACAGAATAACCAATGAGCAAAATCCCTATATCAAGGCACAACATTTACAATTAACTATGTCACCCAGTATCCTGCATGATTTCGAAGACAAGGGGAAGGGAAAATATCACCACAGACTCAAGATGGGCATTGTGTCAGCATCCTCGTGGGAAGAAGCTGGGGTAGGTGAGCGATCTCGGAACTGGACCCACAGCCGACGTGTCTGCACTGGAAAACACATCAGGCAGGTTCCTGAGGGGGAGTGTAGATAAGTCCGGTATTCTTATTGTGATACATGGGAAATAAAAGGAAAGAATAAAATACTTAATACTGAGCCTGGCTGGCTCAGTCGAAAGAGTGCATGACTCTTGATCTCAGAGTCACAAGTTCGAGCCCCATGTTAGGTGTAGAGATTATTTAAATAAATTAATTTTAAAAAATAAAACATGAATCCTGCCTTGCCAATATTATTGGATCCCAAAATAATAGTTGAGGGAGAGCCTGATTGTACAGAATTATTTCAGTCAATAAGTAAAAAATAAATGATAGCTATAGAATATAACTGTTTTACAACTCCCATCAAATTAACGGATGTAGGTCATGGCATTCACAGCTGCTAATATTAAAAAAAAGAAGAAGCTCAACCAAACTACGTGTGCCTCCTAATAAAAGAACAAAATACAACTTGTAGTGTTGCCAAAGGGACTGAGCCTAAGTCTGATCAGACCTCTACATCAGCTGCCAAGTTGTAGGTAATACAGAGGACAGAGGAATATTCAAAACTCTAGGTCAAATGGACCTAGTTCTTCAAAAAATAAATTGTAATGGGGGCGCCTGGGTGGCTCAGTGGATTGAGCCGCTGCCTTTGGCTCGGGTCGTGATCTCGGGGTCCTGGGATCGAGCCCCGCGTCGGGCTCTCTGCTCCGCGGGGAGTCTGCTTCCTCCTCTCTCTCTGCCTGCCTCTCTGCCTACTTGTGATCTCTCTCTCTGTCAAATAAATAAATAAAATCTTTAAAAAAAAATAAATTGTAATGAAAAGTAAGGGACGGAAGGAAAAGCTGTGAAGGAATAGTGAATTAAGAGACACATTCACGGGGCGCCTGGGTGGCTCAGTGGGTTAAAGCCTCTGCCTTTCGCTCAGGTCATGATCCCAGGGTCCTGGGATCGAGCCCCGCATCAGGCTCTCTGCTTGGCAGGGAGCCTGCTTCCTCCTCTCTCTCTCTCTCTCTGCCTGCCTCTCTGCCTACTTGTGATCTCTATCTGTCAAATAAATAAATAAAATCTTTTAAAAAAAAAAGAGACACATTCACAAATCACTAAAAAAAAAGAAAAGAAAAAAACCTGAAAAATGTGAAAATGGATGAGATTAAATAGTTTTTAGGGATGCACACTTAAGAATGCACCGTCAGTGACTTAACTTGCTTAGGAACTTACTGAATTTGTGCAACTTGCAAGGTTCTGTTCTAGTCCCTTGAATATTTAGATGATAAAACTGTAAAGAAATGCAAAAATGTAATTATTATAGAAATAAAGGAAGTGGCTACTTTTGTGGGCAGCGAAGTGACCGTGACAGATGGAGCATATGTAGGGCCTCTGTGGTTCTCGGTATAGTTTTGTTTCTCAACCTGAGCAGTGGAACTAGGGTGTTGATCTTATGATAACTCAGTAAACTGTACATTTATATATGTTTCTGTAGCTGTTTCTGTATTTATATATGTTTCTATACCTTCCTGTACCTTATTTACATTTTAGGAGTTTAAAAAAAAAAAAAAACAGGGAAAGTAAATCTATACAGTCAGCTCTGGAAATAAAACAGTGAATTGTCATTCTTATTTCCTCTCCTTTTCAGTCCCAGGTGACATGGCCCCTATGCATGTGCCAAAAACTGAGCTCTCATTTCCAGATTGATTACCTGCTTTAGTTTCCTGCTGTATCTCCAAAGATCTAAACAGAGACTAGCACACAATAGATGCTTAATATATATTTGTTGAATATTAGCAATTAGATTCCAAGTTTTTGACACCACATAAAAATTTTAAACCTAAAAAAGGATGCTCTTTTAATGCCAGCCGAGTAAAAACTATTCTTTGCAAGATTCAGGAGAAGCTGACCTTCATCATAATTAAGAGAGCCATAAGATGTTTTCATGAATGTACAGGTGAAAAAAGGCTAAGTCATTGCTTTTGTAAAAGTTAGGTACACCAAATGAATCATGGTACAGCGTGTCCCTGATTCAAAGCTAAACAAATTACAGCTGCAATCCTGGCAAACAGACACATCATAGGGTCAGAAAACAGTAAGCCAAACGATCAATGGTATATAATTATCTAATGTAAAAAATTTTAAATGTCTTTATTTTTGATTTTATGATGGGAAAAATTCACTGTCAATCTTTTGTTAACAATTTCCAATATCATTTCATATGTAAAACTTAATATATAGAATGAGTTTTCTAATTCAGGTGGCGTTAGGATTATAGCCACAATTCCCAGGCTAGTAAAAGTGAATTTTTTTTAAAAAAAAGGCAATATGTGCTAGCAAAGATCAACTTTTCCCTTTATATTCCCACATTGAATTCTGTACCCAGAACAAAATGGTAATAGGTTTCAGTGGAAGTACATATACTTTTAGTAGCCTTGATCATATTTAAATTTTTGATTCCCCACCTCCTAGAAATAATAGGATAAGGGCATAAATGGAAAATTAAATGAAAAAAAATCAAAGCAAATGTCACAAGCATCTTTCCAAAAAGATTAGAAACACTTTAAAAAAAAAAAAAAGAAGAAGAAGAAGAAAGAGAAATGAAAGAGAAAAAGCCATACCTGTAAGAGCTATTCAAAACCCAATTACACTAGATGCCATCCGGAGGGGCACTCAAGTATAAGCCTCAACACGGGGACTGATCCTTGCATATTAAGCCCTTCCTTGTTCTCCCAAAGGTTCATTTGTATTTAGATATTGGTTATTATGTGTCAGCCCACAGATAAGGTAAATAAATTTTGTTCTCTCTAGTGAAAAGTACACAGCATAAGAAAATAATGAAAGCGTACATAAAAGCCTTAAAATGGCTTTGATTACTTGTAGTTGCTAAAAAGGTAGGAAAGGGTGAAGCCAAGACTGTGATTTCTTTGAGTAGTTGCTAGCCTTTGATTTTTCATTCTAAGAGAACTTTCTCTTGAGATTTGTCTACCTTGTAGGGTCATAAACATGACCGGCTCAGGGCCCCACAGTAGCGCAGTCAGTTAAACATTGGACTTTTGGTTTTGGCTTGGGTCCTGATCTCTTGAGATCAAACCCAGTGTCTGGCTCCACGCTCAGCACAGTCTGCTAAAGTTTCTCTCTCTCCCCCTCTGCCCTCCCCATGCTCACTCGGTCTCTCTCTCAAAAAAAAAAAAAAAAAAAAAAAAGACAAAAGAGAAAAATGATAGGCCCCCAAAATGATAGAACTAGGAAGAATTGTTTAAGTCCCCCCTGGATGGCTGGTCAAGTTAGTAAATTTTGGGTCCCCGTATAAGGTTAAGAAACTGCTGAGGTAGAAGGACACCTCTTAGCCTCCCCAGATACTCAGCTGTGTCTCAAATCTATTAGAATCCCAGTTTTTCTGATGTCTTTTAGACAGGCTTCCAGCAGCTGCGTAAGCTGTGTTGGGATGTGCCCTCCATGACGAGGCTGTCCCTTCTGACTGAAGGGGTTTAGAGGCGCTGCTCGGTTTTTGTCACAATTTAGTAACTACACGCAATATTGCCTTAGGTATAGACCAGACCTCTCCTTAGTGATTCTTTCCTGGATTATGTGTTTCTTTACAAAATAAACATTATCAGAATTCTATTTTCTTTATAATAAGATAACTTTAAAAATAAAAGTTATCAGAATTCTATTTTGAAAATCCTTAATGTGTTTTCTTTACTGCATTCCTCTTTGAGCTTAACTTAAGGCAGCTATCTTTCTGGGGGCTTCACTAGGTTTTTCTAGGAATATCTAGAGTAAGAGAAGAAATAATATTTCACTTCTGGCATTCAAAATAGGATTTTCTAGTGCGAGAATGGCCCTGCAAGCAAAGCCATTTTCTTGAGAGAAGAGTTTCCAGTTTCTTCTATTATATTCAATACAGTAAGAGTTAAATTTGGAGGATTCGGTTCACAGAGTCACCCAGTAACGAAGTGGTGGGTTGGGAGTGTGAGGTCACCAGGCCTGCTGCTCAAAGGGAAGAGGGGGGCTGAGGCAGAGGTGAAAAGAGAAGAAAAAAACAAAACAGACTATTTGTCCCTGGTCCTAAGGCACAGGATAGAGAGAAGTTGAAGAGGCAGGGGTGAGGTATGGGCTTAGCACACACACCTGGCTTTGGCTTGGGCAGGGAGAAGTAACAAGTACACAAGAGGGGAAAGCAGGAGTCTTGACCTCACCCCGCTTTTGGAATTTTGAGAGGAGTCTGTCCTCAAGTTGGAAGTTTGACCTGTAGTAATGTCAATTTGACATGTCAAGTTGGAAGTTTGACCTGCAGCAAATTCTCTGTCTTTCCAAACACTGTCTACAGCTAAGCCTTGGGTCAGGCACATACCCTAACACCTGACTGTACTCTGATCCAACAGCTCGAGACAAGTATTTTAAAAGCTCCAGCTTTTAAATTTAAAAATCTAGAAGCGTCAGCTTCTAGATTGGTAAAATAAAGAGATTGGGCAAAATCCTTTTTAATATCTTCTGCAGATTTAAAATCTGATGACACTTGACTTAAAAAAAAAATTCTGTGGCCACAAGTTTGCTATTTGAAAACAGCAATATTTTTGCTTAGCCTACAAATTTTCTTTTTCTCTTGTATCCCCCTATTGTACTTATCTGTTAACAAACAGCAGGAGTTAGCAGGATATATTGAACTATAGTTTCATTTTGTAAGAAAGAAAAGATTTATGAAAGTTATAGAATCACAGTTTACAGTAATAAAGCAAACAATATTTCTTCAGGAATCTTCTGAAGTACAAAAGTAGAGATCGGTCAACAAATCACACAGATTGCAGAGAAAATAAAATAAGATCTGAGCAAAAATTATATAGATTAATAAAAGTTATAAATGTGAATGTCTAAAGATATCTATGAATTACCATCAGAAATGGTTTTCCTCTATAAACTACATAATCTATCCATTTCTGGGGAAATTTCTCTTACAGAAGCTTTATGATCATAGTAAGGAGAAGTTGGGTTCCTATAGTTCCTTAATATTGCTCTCTCCATTTTCATGCAAACAATAGAAATAGGAAAATTGAGTACTGTGAAATGTTAGGTTGCTTCTTCCCAGTCTATCTTAGCCAGAGAAGCAATTCTCTTTTTTTCTTAAATTTCTACATGATTGGATTGTCAAAAGTCTACCTCATAATCTACTCAAAATAAGTGATATATTTCACCAAAACCTAAAGGGTTCCTACATAAATATCTCATTTTCATTTAGTGTTATTTAAACACTTGACTTATCTTATTATCATCACAGCCACAAATGACTTTCCTGATGGCCACTCAAATGAATTTGAAGAAAATTCTGACCTTGCCTCTACTATGAAGGTATAACTCTCATTCTAATTACTTCGTTTGTCCTTCTCTTGGTCCTTGGGCTGTCAAGGAGGAAAAAAAGATGTAACGTTCCTGGGGCTACATTATCTGACTCATACTTACTTAAAATAGCACTGTTATCCACCACTTGTCCTGGTCACAGCAAACATTGATAGAGATATACTTAATGGAAGGAATTGAAGGCTAATTAAGATAAATGTGTAGACCAAGTAAATGAAAATTTTATGGAGAAGATAAAGGAGATTTAAGAAAAGAAATCAAGGTCACCATCTATGGTTGGTTATCATCAAACTTATTTATACTAATAAGATAAAGGGGGGAAATCAGATAATTGAAATGATACATATTTTATGGGGAAAATCACCTCATAAGAACAATTTTTGGATGACCCACAAAGACAGGACATACGGTAGAAAACTTTCAGAAATTAGAAACTCAAAGAGAAAGAATAAAGTAAGTCAAGAAAAGCCATTCATACAAGCAGAGTAAAATAGCTAATTCAATTATTTGAATGATTAAGAACAATTACGGACAAAAATACTTGCTGTTGAGAAAAAGAAAAAGATTTTCCCCCATATTATCCAGGTTGACTGGTTGCATTAATCTAATTCATTGGATTGATTAATCACTTAGCTTTGTTCTTATTGGCACAGCCTTGGTGTCCTAAAGCCCTAAGCCCATGGGGTATATTTAGTCTCATTCTCTTCAAACTGAATCTTTGAATAGATTAATCACAGAATGCTTACTTATTATGCTTCATGTAGTTGTGTCTTAAAAATAATATCATTTATATTTCAAATGTGTTTTTCACATAAAGCAGTATACCAAAGCTCAAAAAGATTATTTTTCAAAAAAGTGTAGCTCAATAAATAATAACCTCTATGAAATGTCAATGACCTATACACTAGCTCTTTATTAACTGAAGTAATGACCTTTTTAATCAGATATTCCTGCATAACCTTCATCTTCTGCAGCCTTTCAAGATCATCTTTCTTTGATGCCCATATTGCCTCTATCATATTTGGTCAGGGGAAGCCAAGTCTTTGCCTCTTCCTATTTTTGAGAAATTCCAGTAAATGCATGTGTGTTTTATGCAGCTGATGATCACTTATTCCCTCCCTGCTTTCATAGTCCTCTCCTCTGCTATCAAGCCAACTTTAGATACTACCCCCTCCAATTACTGTATCACCCTAAAGGACAACATAAACCTTCTCTTAGTTCTCCAAAGAAATTATAACACATACCTATCACTTTTAGCAAAATCTCACCAAAACCTTAGAGATAACAGAAAGATAAAGAAATGCAAAAGTAGAGTAAGGGGTGGGAAATGGATGTTTCTAGTCATGTACCTCTACAGATTCTTTTTCTGGATGGATGTGGTTCTCAACCCTCAACCTACTATAACTTCAAGAAGTCAGTTCTCCAACCACAAAGGAGTGACCCCCTCTCTAAGGCCATCCTGCCTAATGTCTAGACCCTCACTCTTCTGAAATTCTTGATGAGGAAACAAGAGCTTTCTTCCATTGTTTTATGATTTTTTCATTGTTTCAATTTCCCTGAATGTAAATCATTGCAAAGCTGCAACTTACTCTAAAAGAAAACAAACTTTTGATTATTATGCATACTTTTGTTAATACTTGGCTTTTCCTTACCTCCAAATATTCCCTTCCAGACTGTAATATTGACTTTTACATTACAAAGTTTAAGGACCTGCAAAAGCGATTCCCTTCTCCCTTAAAGTTACAATGCAGTCTGCTCTCAAAATTGAATCCAAAACGCATGTCAAATTCTAAAGAATATGGGGGAGAGGGAAATTGACTGCTTGAAGCTCCTGTTTTTCCTCTACAACTAACCATATAGACCTCAAAAAATACTTGGATCCCGCCCCAGGCAGAGTACTCTTGCTACCTTGGAAATTACTTACCAGCTAGTTAGTGTCCAGTTATTCCTAAAATAGATGGTTTGTGAATGGAATCAGTAGAGAATTTCTAAACCAATTAGTATATGGAGTTTAGTCATGTGTCTGAGTTTATGGATGAGTTGACAGTATCCTTTCTTAGGCCCATATGTGGGAAACTTAAAAAACACAGAAGGTGTAAACTGACTTTGGTTGAATATGGCTGATAATGGAGCTATTAGTCAGCTCAGTTATTATCTAACTGGATTTCACCTTTAAAGCACCATGCAGGAATTGTCCAGAGCACCTTAAATCTCTTAAAGAGTAAAAAAAAAGCTCTAAACACTTAAGACATTGTTCATTTAATCTCCTTTCTCCCTAAAGAGGAAAAGAAATCATCCACAAGTTTCCATGTAAGAGAAGTGCAATTCTTTAAAAACCTTAGATACTTTTGAAAAAGAGCCAAATATGTTGTCTCGTTCTCTAGAAATAGCATCCATCCCACATGATATTAAATGTTCTAACTTACTTGAAACAAAGTATGGATTATTCAGTGGGGAAAATGCAGAATCTAATTGGGTTCTGATGCAAAATTTGGAAATAAGTTCTGGTTGGAAATTCTTCTACAATTAGCATAGAATACGATGGCCAAGCCATCAAAATTGAAGAAAAGATCCATGGCTCGTGAAAGCCCTGACTAGATCAGGTGCAAAGCTAGTAGGACAGTATTTACAGAGCACTTGCTTTCTGTAATGTGACCATTAGAAATTCATTAAGAGTCAAAGTGGGGGGCGCCTGGGTGGCTCAGTGGATTAAGCCACTGCCTTCGGCTCAGGTCATGATCTCAGGGTCCTGGGATCGAGCCCCGCATCGGGCTCTCTGCTCCGAAGGGAGCCTGCTTCCTCCTCTCTCTCTTCCTGCCTCTCTGCCTACTTGTGATCTCTCTCTCTGTCAAATAAATAAATAAAATCTTTAAAAAAAAAAAAAGAGTCAAAGTGGGAAAATGAAGAGACCAAAGATATTGATAACAACAAGGAAAATTTATTTTAACTATGAAGAGTTAAAAATGTTTATTTACTAAATACACATAGATACCTCCCAAATAGCCATTTATTTGTTTTAATCGATTTCCTCGAATTAGTTTATGTCCACACAGAGCCCTGCTCAAGCTTTTCTTCTCCAGCAATCTGTTGTAGACTCATGATGGATTTATCATTGTTCTCTCCAAAGCTAGTCCTTTCATCAACTCAGACCCAAATTTCCCTGGAAAATCATTCTCCAACCTTGCCCAAACCTCATATATCTTTAATAGTTTGTTCTTCTATATAAGACGTGCTGAGATGAAAGCGAGCCTGGTGACAGGGGCCAAGCTTTTGCCGCCACCACTTATTTTCCTCATGCATACATTTATTTATTCACTCAACAAAGGCTTAATGAATGAGAGTGATGTACCATTGGATTTATTTTCTGAGTGCAGAAAATAAAAGACCATGAAAAGAACAAGACCATATCTGCTTAAGGAGTGTCATCATTTACCAAGGGATTCTTCCTGGTCTAAATACTGAAATTTTTATGTGTTAATTGTACAGAAAATATTGGCATTCTGTTACTTTTTAAAAGATTTTAATTTATGTTCAGCATTCTATTATTAAAGATGCTAATAATATAACTAGTTAATGGGACACATTAAATAATTTCTCTTTGTTTTTTTTCTAGAAATTATCATGATTCTCTGATAGTTTATCATAACCAAAATGGATTAAAACAGGTAGGCAGACATGACTACTGGGTAGCTCTATTCTGTTATGGCAGATGAAAACCTCAGGACTTAGCTGTCCTGTGCTGTGAAAACATTTATTAACCTATTAATTGGAAGGTTTACATCCTCTGTGATCTTTAAGGTTTCTAATGAAAGTTTCTACTGGATCAAAAATACACAGAATTAAGCTGTATATAGGGATGAAATGCTACATCCTGTGCTTTGGACTATGTGACATACACTTAAGAGATATTTCAGATAATAATGTAAAAACCTGAATGCAGGAGTCATACCTAATTCCAGTTAAAAGGATGAAATGTAAAATAGATTAAGGGATGAAATCTGCTCAGTACAAAATGGTCAGTCACAAACTCTCATCATCCACTGAGATCAGCCACCTTGTACTGACAGGCGGACCACAAAGATTTGACCGGAAATACCACCATTTTGATAGGATAGTCTTTTGAATGAACTCAGTTATTTAAACTGCACTCCAGTAAAGAAAAAAGAATGGGGTACTAATTATAAAGTGATGAAACAGTAAGTGTGTAAAGCTACATGTATGGAACAGGTTGCTCTGGGATCTGGCTGGGTTATCGATTATAAGTCCCTGAGCTATCAAGAACACTGTGTTAGTCCGGTGCCAGGGGGCTCATCAGCTAAGCATCTGACTCTTGATTTCAACTCAGGTCATGATCTCAGGGTTCTGGGATCAAGCCCCACATCAGGCTGAGTGCTCAGCCTAAAGTCTGCTTGTCCTTCTTCCTCTGCTCCTCCCCTGCTCTCATTCTCTGTCTCTGTCTCTGTCTCATAAACAAACAAACAAACAAACAAATAAATAAAATCTTAAAAAAACAAAACACTGTGTTAGCCCAGAGTCAGCTAGTTACTCAGTCTCAGGGGGAGTAGGGTTGCTTAGCATGGCTGAGAATCCATGAGCTCTTGAAATTCAGTCTTCTCATCCCACATTGCACTCTCATGTTAAAGGAGAAAAAAAACACAGTATATGTGTTAGTAGCACAAATATGTGTGTGATTGTGGAATTTAATTGTGTATTTCATTTTTTATGATTTGTTTCAGTAGCTCCATGGCCGGGATGTTTTATTTAAACTTTTAAAATGTTGAAATAATTATAGACTCAGACCCCCAAGAAAATGCAAAAATAGTGCAGAGAGGTCTTGTGTATCCATCAGCCCCCTCCTCCAACACTGACACCTTACATAACTATAGGACATTATCAACTCCTGGAAATTAATTAGAAAAATATAATTAACTAGATGTGGACCTGACTCAGGTTTCACCATTTTTTGTACTTACTTTTTTTTTTTTTTTTTTAAGATTTTATTTATTTGTTTGACAGGTAGAGATCACAAGTAGGCAGAGAGGCAGGCAGGGAGAGAGAGAGGAGGAAGCAGGCTCCATGCTGGGCAGAGACCCTGATGTGGGGCTTGATCCCAGGACCCTGGGATCATGACCTGAGCTGAAGGCAGAGGCTTAACCCACTGAGCCACCCAGGCACCCCTGTATTCACTTTTTGTATGTCTTTGTGATTCATTCTCTGTCAATTTATAACATGTATAGATTCGAATAACCTGCATTCTTATAATGAAGTACAGAACTGTTCCAGCACTAGACAGTGCTTCCTTGCGCTGTCCCTACCTCCTCTTCCCTAACCCTGGCAGCACTGATCTGTCTTCCATCTCTTTATTTTGCCATTTCAAGAACACTGTATAAATGGAATCATACTGTATGTTTAATTTTGAGGCTGACTTTTTCTGGCAGCATAATGCCCTTAAGATTGAACAAGGGGCACCTGGGTGGCTCAGTGGGTTAAATACTCAGCCTTCAGCTCCGGTCATGATCCCAGGATCCTGGGATTGAGCCCCACATCTGGCTCTCTGCTCAGCAGGGAGCCTGCTTCCTCCTATCTCTCTGCCTACCTCTTTGCCTACTTGTGATCTCTGTCTGTCCAATAAATAAATAAAATCTTAAAAATAAATATTGAACAAGTTTGTCTCATGCATCAATATAGTTCATCTCTTTTTATGTCCAAATAGTATTATGCCATTATCTGGATGCACACAATTGGTTTAGTCATTGACAGCAAAGGACGTTTGGGTCATGTCCAGTTTTTGGCTATTTTAAATAAAGCTGTTATGAATATTCATACAAAGATTTTTGTATAAATGTAAGTTTTCATTTTCTAGGATAGATGCCCCCCAGAAGTGCAAGTGCTGGGTTATATGGCAAATATATGTGTAACTTTGAAGGAACCACCAGACAAATTTTCTGAGTGGCTGTGTCATTTACATTTCCATCAACAATGTATGAGAGATCTAGTTTTTTCACAACCTCACCAGCATTTGATGTTATCACTGTGGGTTTTCTTTTATTTTAGTCATTTTAATAGATATGTAATAGTGTCTTAGGGTGGTTTTAATTTGCATTTCCTAATTACTAATGTTGTTAGACATATTTTCCTATATTTATTTGCCGTCTGTATATATTCTCTGATGACATGTCTGTTGAAATCTTTTGCTTGTTTTCTAATTGGATTGTTTGGTTTCTTACTGTTGAGTTTAGAGAATGCTTTATATATTCTGTATGTGAATCATATGTCTATATGTGATTTGCAAATGTTTTCTCTAAATCAGTGGCTCATCTTTTCATTTTCTTAACATGATTTTCTACAAAGCAAAACTATTTAATTTGGAAGGAGTCCAATAATTGAGTTTTTCTTTTATGGATCGTGCCGTAGGTGTCATGTCTAAGAATTTGTCGCCTAACCTAAGGTCATGAAGATTTTCTCTCATATTCTTTTTTTTTAATTTTATAGTTTTACATTTTACATTTATTATGTATGACCCATTTTGAATGAAATTTTTGTGTAAAGTGTGGGCTTTAGGTCAAGGTTCTTATCTTTTGAAATTGATGCCAGTTGTTAAGAAGGCTCCTTTCTCTCATCGAATTGGTTTTTTCTCCTTTGTCAGAAATCAGCTGGGCATATGTATTTTTTTTAATCTCTGTTTTTTTAACAGTGGAAAAGTGAAAGAGAGAAGAGAAGGCTCATATCAGGTTCATATCAGCTACATGGAGATAGGAAATAGGGTCTTTATGTCAGGTGGGCGTGTGTCCAGCTGAAAACTGGAGGGTCTATTACTATAGAAGAAGAGGGTAATGCATAGTCAGGGATATTTAGAAGTCCACCAGACCAGTAATCTTTTAAAAACAAAAACAAAACATGATTCAGCTGTTTGGCAGGTTTTCCTTCCCATCAGGGTCTGGCAGAGAAGCCACATGGCTGACGTCTTTGGGTCTGAAAGTCCACAGATGTTTACTGCCTGCCTCGCTAAGAAAGCATTAGTATTTCACCCCAATCCTTTGCCTTCCTTCCTTCTTAATTATATGCTGGCTGCAGTATTCCAGACTCGAGCCTGGCAAACCACTCTTGATTTCTTTTCAGTGACTCTTTTATTTGTGGTTCATGATCTTTCTGTTTCTGACTCAATTCTAGTCAACTTCAGATGGCTAATGACTTGTCCCCAAAGTTCAGTATTTTTGGATTTTGAGAATTTCTGATTGAGATAGAAGAGGACAGAAGAGCCACAGTTCCTGTCTCTGAACGCTGGAAGTTACAAGGGAGAAACGAATGACACAGCTGGCAAGAGCAGGCGTGTTTCATCTGGGGGCAAGTATACCTTTATACCCTGAGATGGCAGGCCTGAGCTGTGGAAGCTGAGAGCAGGGACATGCCCTTTCTCGTCTTCACTGGTAGCGCTTGTGTACTTGATGTTCAAAATGGTGCCCAAGTGAGCCCTGATGTTTTTCACTCAGGTAAGGAACAACTAAACAGTATTAGAAAATCTGCCCTGTTTCATCATATGCTAAGGCCTTTTTGGTTCCAAGAAAGGACTAGGCTGGTCAGCATCAGTAGATTCGGCCCGAAGGTGCAGTTGGAGTGGGAGCTTGTCTAGAATGAGGAATGAACGTTGTCAATGATGAACCTGATTGCCTGGGACCCACTGGGTGAAAAATTGACATTGCTGTCACTTTATTGTGTTTTTTTATCCTTTGAAAGGTGTTAAAGTTTGTAAACGTGCACTAGGCTTTCACATGAGTGATAAGCAGGTAGATCGATAACTTAGCATTCTCAAAGGTGCCCTGGAAAGATGACTGTACTTCTTTTTTTAGTATTGCAAATATGAATATTTATGGCCCCAAATCCTTTTTAAATTGCAGAAAACTGAGAAGTGGGATCAACCAATAATAACTCTATCAGTTTTAATGCTGGTTTATATGAATATGTCAAAAAAAACTCACGTAACTACCGGCATCAGGTGTTAAATCGTATCATTAATGGCAGATGTATTCGACACATTTATCATGGCGCTTTGCCGTATATCCAGAGAATGTGTTTAACAATCAACTTTCACTTACGTTCCGCTGTACTGGAAAGATGAGTATTAGGTAAAGGGTAGCGACATGAGCACTACACTCGTGGGTGCAAAGTGGCTAAGAGTGAGTGCTCTGAAGTCAGACATCTTGGCACCACCTTTTACATGGTGGCAACCTTGAGAGAATTACTTAATCATCTGCGCCTCATTTTTTTCACAAGTAAATAAGAGTGATATTATTAAGTACTAAATAACAGTAGTTATAGTAAAGGAAATAATCCATGCAAATTGTTGGAACAATCATAAAATATTTTATTCTTAACATAAACTTCAATATTTCATAAGTACTTAATTCATTTATTTACTCATTCAACAAATACTGAAGTACCTAATGTAATTACCTGCCGTTTACATACTGTTCTAGTTTAGAATTTATTAGTGAACAAAGCAGAAGAAAATCTTTGCCCTTGGGAAGCTTTCTCCCCCCCCGCCCCCGCCTTTTTTTTAATGCTTGGAATTATACTGAGTATCCAAAATTTTGCTTCGTTGATTTCACTGATTTATTTTAACGTGGCTCATTTTTACTACATCTGAAACTTTGGAACTTCAACGCACACATCATCTTTAGTTCTGATCATGATGTTGTCTCTTCAGAGATTATGCAGAGAAGTTCATTTCCACTCTAGTACTGAGTTGATTTAATAGAACACCCCAGTTATGAAAGATGGCCTGTGGAAGGGTGCTTATCTGTGGACAGACACAGATGGTAACACCAGCTTTCTTCCTTAGGCTGTGGCTCTGCAGTGTCTGTTTTCTCCATTCAGCATGTTTTTAAAGAGAAGGAGACAATGTCTCATGGGCCACGTTTTGTGCTGTCCCTTATCTCATGCTGGGTGAGAGTAAATAAACTTGCAACTTTTCTTAAAGAATATAAGAACAAAAGTTATCCAAGGAAGACTAAGATTAAAAGCCGTATAATGTATAATGCTAACTACACAGAACAGTTTTTCTTCGAGACCTATTTTTTTAAAAAGCCATGTTTTATTTTTGGTAGAGACAAGTCTTTTCTAGAGCTGTTTAATTGTACTGGCAAAAGTTGGCAGCTCTAGCACTTTGATTTCTATAGTACCATCTTGGTTTCCTTTTTAACATGAATATATATATACATATATATATACATATATATGTATATATATCCACTTGTTTTATAAAAAATAAAAAATTCACTTTATCACCATAGTTTTAAGATTCAGCACACCTTTAATCATAGTTCTTTCCATGAAGACTTTCTTTTTTGTTTTTAAGGTTTGTTTTTTTTGTTTTGTTTTGTTTTGTTTTGTTTTTTTTAGTTTATTTGACACAGAGACAGAGATCCCAAGTAGGCAGAGAGGCAGGCAGAGAGAGAGGGTGGGGGGAAGCAGGCTTCCCACTGAGCAGGAAGCCCAATGTGAGGCTCCATCTCAGGACTCTGGGATCATGACCTGAGGCGAAGGCAGGGGCTTAACTGACTGAGCCATCTAGGCACCCCTCCATGAAGATTTTCAATGACCCATTAACATGGTCATAATCATTGCCAGGAAATTCCTCTCTCTCTCTATCTATCTATTGTTCTTGAATTGCACACATATTTGGAAATGGGGTGAAAATATAGAAGTCATTTCTAAGTCTTATTATAATGTCTAATTTCTCAAGCTAGAATGAAATCGTTCAAAGACGCTGTCACTGTTGCTCTTCTCTTGCCGCATCTCTTCTCACCACCTTCCCTTCTTTCTCTTTTCCTCGCCTCCCGAATACAGTGGGACATGAGGAGCCAGCCAGTCACACTTAATTTAGTAAGGACCGTAATTAGAGGAGAAAACTTTGCTTTCCTTGTATCTCAGGCCCAGAAAACAGACATATAGGTGGCCATCAATCAATTTTAAAATTGCTTTGTAAACTACTCCACTGTTTAGCTTTTTGATCTTAGGGATATGCCAGCCAACACATAAACGACCTCCTAATCATTCATTCATAGTTTTTACAGCCATTTCTCCACTGATAGTTCAAAGAATCCTATTACTACTCCTAAAAGCAATGGAATGTTTTGCCTTTCACTACCTAAGGGAAACAGAATCTGTTGAATCCATAATAATCCAATTCGTGAATTCAGGTACTTTTGATCCAATAATTTTTTTTTTTTATGCCTACCCCATCTAGATTGCCTGCATCCATAGTTCAGAGATGGCTAGGAAATTGGACAGCCCTCTATTTTGACACAGTCAATATTGACAGAGTTGGCATCACTAGTGGTTCCAAGATGTTTTATTTTGGCAGGGAGCAGAAAGTTGGGACATCAGTGGAGTCTGTGATTTAATGCTCATTCAGATTGCCAAAATATTTTCACCGAAAGCAGATAATGTAGTCTTAAAACAATCACACCAATCTCCCTACATATTTTCCTGTCGTAGATCAATGTCGTGCCCGCACGACAAACAGCAAGGGGAAAAGAAAGGGGAAAAAGAGGGAGAGTCCTGGGGGAAAGGGAATGCGAAGAACACGCGAGGGACACCAGGCCGATTGACACAAGTGACAAAGTTCTTTATTAAGCACATACTCTTATAATCTGTTTCATAAGTGATTACCACAGCATTTTTGCGCAAAGATGAGACATGTCTCATGTACAGGATGTGTCAGTCATAATTATAGAAAATGCAGCTGCAGGGTAGACCGCAAGGTCCGCTTTCGGAATGACAGCAGAACATGGGAGAATAATCTTAAGGCAAACAACAGGGCCTTAACGAGCCCAGGGGATTAGCCATGAGTGCCCTCCGACCGAGGACCAGGGAGCCTTTGCTACCACCTGCTCAACTCGCTCTAGGAGAGCCGCTCACAACAGATCAACAGGAAATAAGTTGATACCTGTGGTTGACATCATTAGGTCAGATTTCATAAGTTATAGAGACAGAGACGTCTTCAGCATTTTGGCTGCTTCTTTCATTTAGAAACCCACTTACAAGGAAAAAGATCAGGTAACCCACTGCTCCATTTAAACATTAAGATGATTTTGCATGGCAGTATTCTCTTTTAGGTTTGCAAATATTGTTATTGTTCTGATTTAAGTGATGGCCAAAGAGAATTTTTAACCAAAATATTCGAGTCATTTTGATCATCTTTGGCCTGGTCTCCTGCTGCCGTTGCTCAGTTCAACCCAAACCCAAGGAACAGGTGTCTTACTCAGTGAGTTCATCATATCTGAGTAGCTGAACCTCAAATTTGTTAGTGTCTGTTGTACAATTCTCCTTCACGATCTATAACTACTCTGTGTTATAATGAGCCTTCTGTTATAACAGACCTCATGATATTTAAAATTTATCAAATTTAGGCAATTATGTTTGAATTTGTGTCATTTGAAAAGTAAAACAAAAACAGGCTTTGACAATTCTCTTTCCCTTTTAGAAAACAAAGGTGCACGCCTTTGACAATTACTGTTGTTAAGCGCTACTAATGTGAAGAGAAATATATAGTCCATTTCCCTTGAATTTATTTTCATCTTGCTATTTTGTGCAGTGTTTTTGTGTTTGTTTGTTTCCTTTTTTGGTCATTTGCCATTTTCAAGAAACAGTTCATTTTCTTAAATGAAGAAAGAGATTCTGAAAAGCGGTCATTCCACAATCTCCAGAACACAATTTCAAGCTACTGGTGCCAAGTATTTGGCACTTCAGGCATTAATTTATAATCCTCCATTAGACCTTGCCATTTGAAATAATCACAGTTTTGTTATTTTATCTTGAGAATTGTGTTCTCTGGGGCTGCCATTCAAAGAAAAATATACCAAAAGGTAGATAAAACCAATCATTCTGTCATTCCCTGTTCTGCATTTTAGTGGAGATGATGGTGACAGATGAAAATTCTTTGAAAGAAGGATTGCTTCTGTGTATCAACTCAAACGTAACTTGTTTTGCATTGTCAGATAACAATGCTGACTGGAGCAATGGAAAAATAAACATGGATGGGACATCAGTGGAAAAGTCCATCACTCAATTTCTACCAATAATAAATAAATGGAGAAAAAATATATATTCATTACATGGTTGAAAGACCCGAAGCCCATAACATTTAGAAATGCAATTTCCAAACATCCTGTGAGCATTTGCAGAAGCTGTAGCTGAATATCAATAGGGTATTTGTTCATCCCCAAAGTCATGTTGCTGTTCCTCTTTTTTTCTTCCCCATGTTTCAGTCTGGCCTACTTCCTTTAGTGAGGCAGATCAACATAAACCTTGACCAAGTGTGGGTCAGAGCTGCTACAAAGTTGGCAAACACACTGGAGAAGAGAAACTAGTAAAACAAAGTATCTATCAGAAGAGACCAGGCATATTGAAGTTAAAGCGTTTTGGAACCTTCTGAATTAAAAACGTTGTACTGTTGGTCACCTGACGTTGTTTTTAAGTGAGGGTTCCCAAGGTTTGTGGCCATGGACACAAGACACACTGTGGATTGATGCATCCTGGATTGGTGAATGCCAGATAAAATGCCGTAATATCATGAGAAATACTGCTCTGCATTTTGAGCATTGTGTTCTGAATCTAAATATATGTACACTAACCGCATTTTTTGACTGATGACTGCGATAACTAGTTTATCTTCAGACCAGCAGTTGAAATGGAGGAGACAGCCCCTTTGTGGTTGCAACCAGTCTTCTCCAAAATCTGGCCACTGAGTGACACATGAAAGCAGAATGCTTACTAGACAGTGGGTATGCTTTCGATTGTTGTCTAAAATGAATTTATTTTCTGTTCTTTTTCCTCAAAATGAAAATGGTCACCTGGTCACTTCCAGGATATCCACTGAGTATATATCTTTACCAGTCTTAATGTTTACAGCATCATTTCTACTCCCTTCCTGTTTTATTACATGGAACAAGAGAAAAATAATAATAATAAGGTCTGTAAGCTCCAAGGAAGTCAGTTGAATCTAGAAATTAGTCTAGATGCTGCTTTTCTCCTTTCTGGCATTTGTTTCTAAGTACTCCCATGACACTGGGCAACATAAGAACTCTACCTCCCACTAATGTTGGAGGAATTTAACATTATACAAGTATGACAAGTTCTACCAGATCATCCGTCATTCAGATTTTAGCAGGAAAGGCATATATATGAGCATTCCCTTTCACCAGCGTGCCTGCCGAATGGTCTTTGGCTTCCTATCTTGTTCTTGCCACAAAATACCTCAGCACGTCAATAGCAGGGCAATTGGAATTGAGAATATTACAGAATTTTTGAGTGTTGTTTTCTTGAGGTGTGTAATTAAAAGATTTCAGGCTAGGTATAAAAGTCCTCATTACCAGAGGCACATGAATGGCTCAGTTGGTTAGTCATCCAACTCTTGACTTCAGCTCAGGTCATGAGCTCAGGTTTGTGGGGTCAAGCCCTGCATCGGGCTCCTCACTGAGCCTGGAGCCTGCCTGAGATTCTCTCTCTCCTTCTCCCTCTGCATCCTTCCCACTCCCCACCCCCGCTCCCAGCTTATGCTCTCCTCTCCCTCTCTCTCTTTCTAAAAAAAAAAAAAAAAAAAAAAAAAAAAAACCAGAAAAATTTTCAGTCACTTCAGTGATAGAAAGCAAAACAAAGAATTTTGGTGTCTCTTAGGTTTAAAGAAATAGCAATTCAATTCAGTAAGAAATGGACTGTAATCCCTACATTCCTTTGGATTAATGCCACCTGTGCACAGATCGCAAGGAAACTGCACCTGTGAATGTAACAACGGAGGTTGGGAAAGGAAAGACCCTCAGAGAGGAGAGGTTTGCAGTTCCTCACTCCAGGTGAAAGAGGTTGTAAAACAGTCCCTCGAGGCCGAGCCGGGCCTCAACCACGCCTTCTCTCTCAAGCATGGACCCTGGAGACATCGTCAGAGCAGAATGGAATTCATTCAGATTCCACGAATGTGAAATGTTATGATCTGACCTGGTCTTTGCGTATCTCTATGTTTGCCCTCTTTCAAAAAGCAAAACATAAAGGACATTGTAGAAAATATGGCTAACCTGTTAGGAAAAACAATATTTAACTGCTTTATCACATGAATTCATTTTATATAAACACTGCTACATGCAGACCCTGGAATCATAGGTCGGGATCTGGAAAGATCCTGAATAGTCAGCTGGGTTAGCCCTCTGTCTCCTAGCCCATCAAACACCCCTCTACTCATTCGGAAGTAAAATCTAGAAAGGAAACGAGGCCAGCCAGGACCCAGAACTCTCTTGTGAGTCATTAGTTTTGTTGTCCTCATTCTTACTGTTTCTCTAAGCGTAACAAGACTGCATTCTCAAAGTATCCTATAACTCAGATTTTCTCCCAGATTTGATTACCTTGTCTCCCAATTATTACAATTTGAAGGAGACTTATTGTGTTTGTGCCTGCCTTTACTCAAGGTTTGCTTATCTAATTAGACCCATTGTACCTAAAAACTGTAGCCTATTACTGTTACGTAAATGATCAAAACATTTTAATTTTTCTCTGACATATTCCTGTTAAGTTATATTGTACTCTGTGTGAATGGAGAGGGACATAAATCTGACATGGTGAATACGTGTGGATTTACGAAATGTAGCTTGAAGTTAATGAGATTGATTGGATGTGTGAGTTGGGAATTCAGTTTTATAATTTTATAGCCACTCCTTATACGGTTATAGATTCATTTTTCCCCCCAAAACAGTTAATATTTACAGGGAATGCTGCCCTTTAATCTTCTCAGCAACAAAGCTGCTGATAAATAAATTCAGAAATACAGGCCTGCATAATGCTCTGCAATCATCTTATTTCAGGAGCAGATCACTTAAATTGGACTGGACTGGCAGAGCTCATAAAGGCCTTCAAGCCAGACAAGCAAAGAGTGGGGGGCGGGGGGGAGGCTACCGCGGAAGCCGCTGGTACCTGTTAAAGGATTTTCACTTACTATTCTACTTATAAGATGAACTCCCTTACTTGGTCTACTGCCCTGCCCCGTGCTCATCCGAGGGAAGGACTGGACAGAAACGTGGACGATCTGCTGACCTTCCGTTCCGAGTGGGCAAACGGCTCCTACTTTTTTGCAAAGTGAATCCACACAATGGGCAGGAGAACGGAGACAGTGTAACAAGTACAGTAAGCTCGAGGCAGATAGGAATCTGTGATGACCCACTTGTGTTCGCTTGTTTGCCTGTGAGCAGGGTCTCCGAGTGCAAGGTCAAGACGGCTAGGAAGCGTCCGGTAGGAAGTCGGGTGGACGGGGAAGGGTCAGAGGCTCCGCGGGAGACCAGGAGGCGGAACCGCGCAGCACGGAGAGGCAGTTCAGCACGAGCCTTCAGTGATCATATGGCCAAAGGCCAAACACCTTTGGCCCAGGATGCAGGATACCTATACCCTCTAATGGACTTTCAAGCCAGGAGCCTTCGTTCTATGCCCGAATATACTAGCTGGCATCTGTGCGTTGCCCAGGGGCTTCCCTGCCGTGGGGCTTACGGTGGCCTGCATTAGCTCACCGCCGCACCCCGCCGTAGACCTTCCCGCAGCATGATGCGGTTCCAGCCGCGCGGTGCGGTGCCGCACCCGCCGGCTGCACGTGGCTCCTGAGCCCTTGCAAGGTGGCCAGTACAACAGAAGAACTGAATTTTTTATTTTAATTCATTTAAAATTGAATAGCCACCCGCCTCTTTGGCTCGGAAGTAGCGTTGGCTTGGCAATGTCACAAATTATATTACTTGGAGCAATTCAGCGCGTTGGACTTCGCTTTCGCCACCAGGGCAGGGCTGGTGAGAGGGGCTTGCTGACTGCGAAAACTGCCATTCTGAGGACGTAAGAGGTGCCCACCTCTAGGGGGAGCCCGAGACCTACTCTGAATACCGCTCCCTTCCCGCAGCAGGAGAAACCCTTTCAGGTCTGACCCTTCCCGCCCAGTGAAATCGAGTGTCACTCTGGGCTGAGAGTACAGATTAAAGCACTGGCCAGGGAATGTGGAGCGCAAGGATAGTGGTTGTGAATATCCGCAGAACTTGAATAGTTAGGAGGCAAGAGCTGCCTGATGCCTGAAAGGGAGAGCACCTGCTGACTAGACCTCACCATCCCCCTGAAGGCTGTCTCTCTCCTTTCCTCCTTCTCACCTCTATTCCTGGACAAGAGATATTTAGAAGTCCTGCACTCTTAAAGATTATGGTGTTCCACTCGTGTTTCGTTGTAAGTGCAAACAACATTAGAGAGTAAAATTATTGTAAAGAGAATTTCAAAAAGGCCATTGCACTAAGAGCGATGGTGAGTGCCATTTATTTATTTATTTATTTATTTTTAAAGATTATTTATTTATTTATTTGGAAGAGAGAGAGAGAGACAGCGAGAGAGGGAACACAAGCAGGGGGAGTGGGAGAGGGAGAAGCAGGCTCCCCACTGAGCAGGGAGCCCAACGCTGGACTTGATCCCAGGACCCTGGGATCATAACCTGAGCAGAAGGCAGACGCTTAATGACTGAGCCACCCAGGTGCTCCGAGTCTGCCTTTTAGATTATCAGGGACTTCTTTGTCTCCATCCCGAGCACTTTTTTTGTCAGTCCAATGGCTATCGCCCCAAGGTTTTGGACAGTCTGCCAGGTCTTTGGGCAAGTATCCCAAACCAATAGCCCTCTGAAGCCAGCGAGTGCTTTCTTTTACTCTCCTGTTCCTGATCTTCTAACTTTGGATCTTCTTCTTCCTCCATTCGGAATGAAAAACCAAAGACGTGGGACAGACTGTGGAGAAAGCAGGGAGGGAAGACCCAGTGGCCATTAGTTTTTGTAGTTCCTTTAAGTCAGTGGTTCTTAAACTTGAACAGCACAGCAGAATCATCCGGAGGGCTTGTTAAACTACAGAAGGTACGGCACCCATTCCAGCTTGTGGGACTTGGTAGGTTTGGGTGGGGTCTGAGAATTTGCATTTCTAGTAGGTTTCCTGATGATTCTTACCATGTTAGCCTGAGGACCCTACTTTGAAAACGATTGCTTTAGATGTTGCTTTGGGATTTAGGGTCCAAAGACCAGCTGATAAAGGTAAGTTGTCTCAGCAACTTTGCCAGCTCTGGGGTGTATATGTGTGTGTGTGTGTGTGTTCCCAGGGAACTCTTAGAAGAGCAGTTGTGGCTAAGGGCAATGGCCAGCATTTCTGAGTCTCCAAACCAAATGCAGCCTTAAATGTAATTTTTGAATAACCTTTAAAATAATCCAAAAACCCCAAGAACAGGTCGCAAATACTGCTTTTATGTTTTATTCTCTCTTCTTTCTATGTTGCCATTTTTTATAAACTCTACTCTCCCCTGGGGAGCCTATAACTTTTCATATCCTGAGCCATATTTTAGACTCAGGAGTATTGGCTATGACAAAAGCAAGTCAACCACACCTGTTTCACGGTGCCCAGAGGAGATAGGAAAACAGAACTGTCCTCATGACATCGCCGTTTTTTCCACACCTCAGGGAGAGGTAGAGCTGTAAATGGTGGTTGCTGGGCCAGTGGTAGGCCTACACAACCAAACTTGTTTCCATGGCGTGGAGGAGTTGATGAGGCTGAATTGGAGGTCTCTTAAGAGGTTGTGGAGAAAGATATAAGGTTGCCTAAGACGGTTTTCTAAACAAAGAAAGAATTAACTTTGAGAGCTTGGTGGTCACCTACTCCGGTAGAGCTCCTTTGAAAATGGGCTGCTCATCAGTCCCCTGCGGGGCTTTCTTAAAATACAGCAGCCTGGGCCTCACTTCTAGATGGTCTGATTCAGTAGGTCTCATTCCATATATGAGGGACTGAGATTTATTTAATATCACACATACTGGCATAGTTGAGTTTGCAGTGCAGTTCCCTGACACAACCTGTTTTGTTTCTACATTGGCTGCTTCTATTTAAACGAGGTGACATTCACGATACCCTCCCCCACCCAAGAGAAAATTCTAGGTTCATCCTCTCACTTCATCATGACAGCATTGCTGGTGGCTGATGCTGCAAGGGAAACAGAAGGTTTGCTTTCTGACCCTACCACACATTCAAAAACTTCAGCGACAGGAAGAGTGTATTATGCTCCCCTTTTCTGTGAGAGCACTTTTGTAAATAGTCCCCATATCTCAGGGCTCCGAACACGCACTTTATACAAGTCCAGCTGTTCACAGACACTCTGTGATCAACTTGAACCTTGGATAATTGCACTCTTCCTCTCCAAGGGCAGTTTCAACAGGATGTGATATATTTTGGTTTGGGCTGCCATAGTGCCAAGAGCTCAAAGAGTGCTGTTATAATAACCCCCTTTATTCCAGCTAGTGGCTGACTCCAAGGAGCTCAAAACGTTTTATTCTTATTAGTTATCAAAACTGAGGTCTTCTGAAGGAAATAGAAAGTCTTATTACTTCCATTTTACAGATGAAGCAGTCAAGGCCTAAAGGCTAAATGATTGTTTTGTGGTCTCACAGAATCTAGAGGCTTTATGTATCTGGGGTCAGGGATCTAAGATCTAGAAACAAAAACAAACACAAAATTCTGCTATATGAAATAGATGTCTTGTCATCTCCCATCCTAAAAGAGAATGGAACTTTCTTTCTGGCAAATTCATCATAACTTATACTTGATTCGTGGAATAGCCAAACATTTTTCATTCTCCCTCATTTTATGATTTTTTTTCAAAGTAAATGTAGGCATGACATATTAAATATCAACTTATAAGAAGTTTAACTTCTATTTTTCCTGTTTTATAAATAATCAGTTATATTCAGAAAGCTCTTCCCAGATTTGGAACCTTGTAAAGGCATTGATGGTACTTAAAAATTCTGATATGCTGTGCATTTCATCTTTATGCTGTACTATCTTTATGACAGGTATGGCTGTATGCAAGTACTAATAGTCTGTAGGAAGAAGAGGAAACTATAGGTTAGGTACCTCCTATTTGTATCCAGAGTTCCTCATGCTTGCTTCTAACACAATGCCCATCCCAGCACTCTGGAGTTAACTACTCCCTTGTCTGAGTTGCTGAAGGCAGAAGTTGTTCCCCAAATACACAGAAGAGAGACTTGTACTTACTGAGCCTGCGTGCCTGATTTATTCCATTTGCTTCTCTAGAAATCTGTATACACTCTGTTCTGTGGCTTGTAGACTAACCCACATGGAAACTATCGAGAAGCTCCTTTGGGTTCCTCCTAGGGCATCCACAGGAGATTTAGGGCAGGAGAATGGAACTTAGGTAGAGCTTCCTTTAGCTCTCCGTTCCCTGGGTCGCCATGGATTAGTGCTATCCATCTACTAAAAATCACATGACATGTTCAAAACCATCTCATGATGCTTTGTTCAGAAATGGCAGATGGACTTAAAAAAATGAAAATAGAAGAAAAAAACCAAAATAGCCAGTCATTTGAAGGTGACCCTTTCCAGAAACCTGAGACTTACACTAGGCTGTCACAAAACTGTTTAAGGTAATTGATATGGTTTGCTGTTAAAACACAAACCAATGAGAACTTCTGATAATTCTAATGTGCTCCTATTTGAATTTTTACAGTGTCTATTTTTATTTATTGGTGAATGATACACATGGATACCTGAAGACGACCCCCTTCAGGCTGATATATGGTTAGCTGTTTAATTGTCCTTCAGAAACACCTTCCAACCTTCCATACTCAACATGCTGATCACTTTGGTCAGAATCACTTGTTAGAAAAGAGAGGACTTTTCTGATGTCTCAGATGATTTGGTTCCAGATTAGTTAGAGTTGACAAATTTTAATCCTTGTTTTTTCTTCCTTAATGTCATATCGATAACTGCTTGATGAATCTCAAAAGGGACACCCAAATCAGAAATTCTTAGAGTTGAACTATTTCTCCTCTAACACCCATCACCATTGAGAACATAGATGTCTTTCTTCCTCTGTGCTCTTTGAGCCTTTGGCAGGGTGATTGGCACCTTATAGATAGTCAGTTTATAATTGCTGAAATAATCTAAGGGATCATATAGTCACATTTTATGATATAAAGCAAGAAAATTCTGTGCATAATTTCTTAGGGATGATCAATAGCTTCCATCCAAAATTTTGTTACATGCAGCAAGGAAGTTTAAATCTCCCTTGGTAACTTAACCAGATTCACTCCTTTTTCTAAGGCCAGTCTGTGTATCTGAGGTCAGTCTTCTTGCTTTTTACTTACAAGTATACTCTTCTAACTTAACACACTTGGTTATTTTTTTCCCCAAAATTCCTTACAGTATAATGATTTCAATTCATGTTCATCTGATTATACTTGTGTGTCACTCTCTATATGGCCCCAAATATAAACCTATAGATTTGTGTATTTGTATGCCTTTAGTATAGCATATGAAACTCTTCCTCTCATGTTCTGAACATCATGCTTATTTTAATGCTGAGTGAGATTCCGTTGTCTCCAAAGAGTGAGTTATGCATTATAATCACCCAAACGAAAAAGTAACTGTTGATGTTTTTGAGAAAAGAAAGACAGTGGTATGCCGAAACACACACCATTACCCAACTTGTTCAACTGAGGTTGAACTGAGTTACTGAGGTCTGAATTCTCAATAGAGAGGGTTTCTGTTGTCTAAATAACTTTTATCCTGTGTCACAGAGAGGCAAAGTGGTAGAAAAAACACAGCATGAGTACACACGGGTTTTTTTTTATTTGTGCAAAAATGCATTCCATATACCATTGAAAAAAGTTTAATAGCATGAGGCAATAATGTGGACAAAGAAGAGAGAGGATATATTAAACCTAGATTTGCACACAGGTCAACATTTTTAGAATTTTAAAGAATAATTTGTAATTCCCATAAAGTGGACTTACTGTATATCACTGTTATAGCCAATAGTTAGAATTGAACAGATTTGGCATGCCATATTTACTCCCTAGGAACACAAACCATGATAAACAATATTTAATTTTTGCTCATTGTTTGGGATGCAAGACCAAACTATTGATGGGAGAATGACCCCTATTATTCATGTGAGTGTTTCAATGTGATTCTACTGATTGGGAGTGTGAGGGGGTGTATGGTAAGGTTAGCCGGAAGGCTTCTCTAACTTGCCAGACTGAGAAGCTGTTCCTAGAATTTATTAAATAGAGAAAAGTAAATCACTACTGTATGGCAAAGACTTTTCATTTAGATCAAGGAAAAAGCCAAGATAGAGTCCTCATGTCATACAGGAACCATAAATGGTCATGGTCATTAAAAAAGTCTACTATAATTTCAGTCAGTTAAAACTTTTGTACACTTTTAAGTGATCATAGTGTAGTACAAAGAACTTATAGAAGTTGGGCTAAAAAAATAATAAAATTTGACACTTATGAATGCATTGTGTACCATGGGCCATTTATGGGATAGAGTTCCTCCAACTCATGCAGTCCAGTGGTTCTCAAACTTACTGAGCACAGGACACTCAGAGGTACGCATTAAAAACACAGATTCTCAAACCCCATACCCTGAAATTCACAATCTACATTTTAAACCACCTCCCTGTTGACCCTGGTGCAGTGGTGTTCTGCCCATTCTTAGAGAAACATCCAATTAAGGCCATCCATAAAATGTTGTCATTTAAATGGGTTTCTGAAATATCGGTGCCCTACTTTCCCCCCCTCAAAGGAAACTTCTGGAGCTAGTGGGTACTAAACAAAGAAGAGAGGTGAGGCAGATTTATGGATTTTAAAAACTTTTATTTTGAGCTAATTTTAGACTTAGAGATTCATTATTTTAAAAAGGCTTCGTTCTAAAATGGCCCTTTGATGGTGCTCAGCATGGTGAAATTATAAGGTATGTATGTGGTAGAAATATGAGTACGGAGCTCCTTGCTGTTTCTTGCCTAGGCTGTGAAATGACACATCCGCAAATAATTATATGGGCTTTATATGTTTTCATTTAGAAAATCCTCACCATTTACTGATGTACGGTGTACACTCTTCTTTGACTCATATTTTTATGCTTCAGTATATGATGCCAGCCAGCTTTGTCGGTCGAGGAACCATACCTTATTCCAACTATCCCGTACTTAAATCCAGCCTTAAACATCATACAATTTTAGAACATATACTCTGCATATTTGCTGCTAAATTTTTCATTAAAAAGAAGTATGTGTAGTCTTTCCAATAATAAATGGATTTTATCCATCCATTAAAAGTTCAAAAAAAAATTTTTTTTTCAGCATGTAGCAATGCTAGTGACCTGTGCACAACTTCTAAACAAAATACGTCCTAAATATTTCAGTTCCATGCTATGGTTGAATTTTGTCATTCTTGCGTGTTCTGAGTGATTTTAAATATTTATTTAGCTTAATTCAGCATGAGTCATTTCCTCCTGGATTTTAATGTTAACCTCAGAACATATAATGATTGAAAGAAGGCATCATTATTATGTATTAATGGTGAGAATTAAGTTAAAATATAATGTAACACACTTGTGAATTTCTAAAGCTGACAGCAATAAGGAATATACTAAGAAGACATTTTCTCTTTATTATTCATATTAAATACGCCACTATAATATTCTGTAGGCAGAATGAGATCCATAAATATGGTAATTATATTTGAATACTGTGCTGTCAATATGCTTAGAAATTAAATGTTGAAGCAGCCAAATTCTTAAATGTTGAAGCAGCCAAATTCTTTTCTTATTGGTTACTAGTAAAAAAAAAAAAAACAACAACAACAACAACAAAAAACAAACTCCTCAATGCAGGACAGCTGTTGCTGTTAGTTAAAAATCCCTACTGTGTAAATAGGTATTTAGGTACACTCTGAAAATGAGGTTTTTGCAACAATAGGCTATTAACAGCTTCTTCATAATGGTTAAGGCTTGTCACATAAACCCTTCTGTGTTCTGGTTCACTGACCTACACCATACAGCCACTATAGGCTATTGTGCCCATCCCGCAGCCCCACGGACCCAGAAAAGATCAATTTCACACCTCAGATCCCTGCTGATAGAAGACACCTGTTCTCAAAACCCAGCTACAATGCATAAATAGGTATAATGATTTTTGAATTTGAAAGTTCCATTTTACATAATTCAAACAAGGTCTGGTTTTTTGCTTCTGAAAAATCCTCACACATGTTGAAGAGAGAGAAAGTCATGCGAGGGAATAGGTGGGGGAGGACAGGTGGACTCATACTGTTAGAACCTGAGAACACCTAAAAAACCTTTTCCCCAGACTGATGACTGAATGCAGTACAGCACTGGTGCAGGTGATTGCCAGCTGAAAATGCAAACCCCTTCCCTCTTCCTTCTGACCTGGAAGATCTGGACCAGCCAGAAGGAAGCAGCCAGATCTTTGTCTTTTTGCTTTGTCATGAGTTTCCACTCAAATAGACTTCAAGAATCTTGACACCTTCTGCTAATAACACTAAGTTGTGGGTCCAGGACATAGCTATTAGCTAACAACGGTGTTGAAGACCAATGATGAGAGCCGGCTGGGTGTGGTCTAACAGAGGCGGTATTAAATCCCATTGTGGATCTTAAGGTTCTATCGTTGGCTCACTTACTGGTGGATGATTTGACATTGAACTTTAACAGTCGTCAGCCCTGATCTTTCTAGCTGGAAGACATTATGATAATGTCCGTATCCTAGGAAGGAGATCACACAGCAGTTACCTAAGAAACAATCACGGCTTGCCGTCCTGAGGGTATAATAAGAACACATTGGCAAATGATTTGAATGAACTCCTGAATAAGATTACTTTATATATAGCAAATTGTAAAACTAGGTTGATGTCTGAACTTAACCCTAAGTCGTAAATAAGTCCCTCAAGTAGTCTTGTCATTTGTTTTTTCTGATTTCTTACATAGTGCTTGAAATGTTTAAATGAGATCAATCACGAACCACGAAGAAAGCGCCCGACATTGCATAGCTGGTTTTGGGAGGTGCATGGGTAACTTTAGAAACTGCACATTAGAAGCAATTCGATGAAAATGAGAAGTCATAATCAAATTTTCTAAATGTTGGCATTAACTTGAATTTATCCAAAGACTATCCCTCCCTCTAAATATATTTCCCAGAGCTAAGAAGGTCGAGTAGCTCTCCTGGAACAGGGGGTCATGCACCAGCACGTTGATACCAGAAATCAAATCAGAGGGTTCCAGGAACTTCTTTCACAGACTTGGGCCTGATTTTCCCAGCTGACGTCCACAGCATTTTGTCTTGACTCACAGCCAACACATTCTGATACCTCAGCCCTGTGCAAAGCTCCGCACCTCTGTGCTCTTTGATCTCCAGCAAGTGAGCTAATCAACCTTTGTCTCCATTCCGTCATCTTTAAAACAGGGGTAATAATAACGGCCATGCCACAAGGCTGTTGCAAGATTTACTCCAGTGTAGCGCTTAGCAAGCTGTCGGCCATAAAATGGGAGCCTCATAATCTTACCTATTATAATAACAATTATTATAATTATTGTAATTCTCATTATGAGGTAGATTATCGTCCCTCCTAGCTACTAGTAAGGTTTTGCATCTCTACCCAAGAATTATGACTTTGCACATTGTTCTTACTGGAAGGAAGGAAGAAAGGAAGGAAGGAAAAGAAAGAAACAATGAATGAAAATAGAAGGCGAGCCCTTGAGAGAGAGGAAGCTTGTATACTATACGATAACATGACTAAGGTAGTCTACTCCTGCAGTTCTTCCTGTTTATGATTTCAGCCACTCTCCCCTTATTTCCTTCCTCTATGCTCCAGACAGGTAATTATGCTTCTCGAGAAGGCGGTTGACCTTCCTGGACAATGAAAGAGTCTTGATTGGGATAAAAGATTGGGTGTAAAGGATAATTTTCCTGTGGTGGATTCTGAGGAGCACCATTCACTTTTAAATACCCAGGAGCCAAGAAAAGAGAAAGTTAGAGGTTTTGAAGCTGACCCAAAGGCTTACAGTCCATTCCTTGGAGAAAGCAACACAGTGTGAAAGCCAGCTACAACACTAATCAAACACATTTGAAAATTACCACAAAAAACCTGGGATATAAAAGTGCGATAGAGAGAAGCTAAAAAGAAGAAAAAAACTCGGCTCCAGATTTAGCCTGGGAGGGCGAGTTGAGAGAAGAGTTTGGTGACATCAGATCGGAGACCCTGCTGAAAATACCTCAGCAGGAACAAATGCTCATTCTCATAGTAGTTCTTGTCTTCAAATTTATCCCAGGATTTCTAGGACGAAAATCCTAGAAAATGACATTTCTAGGTAATGAATGACCCATGTATATTTAAAAAGGCAAATTGAGGAGTCTGAGTGGAAAGAGCTATCGGACTTTCATACTTTTTATGAATGATATTTCCCTCAACTCGTTCTTCTCGGTCTCCCCCGTCTCCGTATATGACAGCGCCACCCTTCCAGTGACTCAGGTCAGAAGCCCTGGAATGATTGTTCTCTCTTGGGGCACATCGAATCCATCAGGAAATTCACAAGTTGTCTGTCAAAATCTACCTAGAGTTTAAGCACTGTTCACCACCTCTATGACTCTGCTCCATCCAATTCATGAGCATCTCTACCCTAGACCATCCCTAAGTCTTACAGCTGGTGTCTATGCTTCTGCCATTGACTGGATTAAAATTAGGACCCATTCTGTCACTCCTTCACTCAAAACTCCGTGATGCTCTCCTTTCACTCAATATAAAAGTTAACAGTTTTTTCAGTGACCCACAAGGCTCCACAAGATCTTGCACTGTATCCCACCCAACATCCTTCACCTTGCCCTGGTCTAGACGTGCTTTTGCCTTAGGATCTCCTCCTCATTCCCTCTGCCCAGAATTTTCTTCCTGAGGACACTGCTTATATCCATCCCTCCCTTTCTTCAGGCCTTTCATCCATGTCACTGTCCGTAGCCACTTGCCCTCAATTTCAACTCCACACTCCACAAAAGCTACTTGCTAACCTATTTCCCATCCACCTTCTTGGATTTCATTGGTTTTTCAACATTTATTACTATCTAGGTCATCCTCTATGTATATATTTAACCTTATATTTATATTGTTTACTACTTATCTCTCCCACAGAAATATAAATGCCATAAGCATCAGAGTTGGGGTGAAGTTTTTATTGTTCTTTGGGGTTTAGGTTTTGTTGTGTTTGGTTTGGTTCAGTTCACTGTTCTGTTCTCAGTCCCTACAACACCTACTGCATAGCAGGTCCTCCACAAATAGTTTCTAAATAAAATGAATGACTAAATGATCTTAATTATATGGTTATTCCTTAAAATCCAGCTGCAGTAGCTTCCCTAGGGGCCATCAATTTGCCCCTTTGATATCTGTGTGTTTAGGGGGTGGATCTCTGAGTACCTGGAATGTATATGAGGATATTGTTCAGCTGGATGACACTTTTAAGAGGTATAAAGAAGTTCAAGAACATTATGAGGAAAAACCCCTGAAAAAAAACCAGAAAAATCCATAAACCACATTTCACCTATTTTATAATTTTGCCTCCTACAGCCTGCCTCTTCTTCCTTTTTCTAGGAAATGAGTAATGATCCATAACAGGGACCACTAAGATCTGACGCTTTTAGAGCTACCTTCCGAAAATGGGTTCCATATGGAGAGAGTCCTATGGTCTTACACCCGCCATTAATGCCCTCTGCAGAACCCAGAGTGCCAGAGAGAAGTGAGCGTAGATTGGGGCTCTTAAATTCTAGGCTATTTGTGGAAAAGCAGAACTCTGTTAATCACACCTGCCCCCTCTGCTCTCTCACTCTTTGACTGAGAAAACTTCATTCTTGCTTCTTCTGCCTGGAAGATGCCCATGGATCCTCAAAGAGTCTTTGCTGGGATAGGCCAGGTTTATTAGCCAGTAACAGTTAGGAGGTAGGCATGGAGATATGGTCAATTATCCTTGATTTGTCATCTTCAGAAATACTCTTGCAAAGCACATTTCGTCTTTTAGGGTAATATACTACAGAAAGGGAGAAAAAAAAATACGGGCTAGAGATGACAGTGCCTAGGGGCCAAAAGGAAGAAGTCACAGTCACAGATTATTTGTGGAACCATCAGATAGGGAACTGTTAGCTGAAGGTGCCACGCATTTATTCACATTTATCCTCCACATCCCTTTATTCAGTCTAGCCTCTGAATTACTCTGTCTCCAGAGTTAAGAGTAATGATAGGAAAGAATAATTAAAACAGCCTCATTCTAGAGCCCTTTCATTACTATTAACTTGGATTATCTTAATACGATTTTAGGTATGTATGTGTGATCTTTATAATTCAAATACTGGTAATGTAATGCTTGGAACTAGGGGAAGTAAAACAGTGAAATATCACTCATCAGAGAAATAATCTAAAACTTAGAAATAGGCAAAGGATGCTAATACTTTCAGTGCAGCACTGAATTTCTCTCAGTGTGCTTACTTCTTAGCTCTGAGGTGCAGGTGTCCATTTGTTGATTTTTATTGTGTAGATTCAAATAGCATCTATCCAGTGAAACAGAAAACCTAAATGTTTATTGTACTATAAGACACTAAACTGGTTTTATATCTAGCCTTCTAACTTATCCGTGTGTGTGTGTGTGTGTGTGTGTGTGTGTGTGTATAACTGGCTTCTCAAATGCTCTTTGGACTAATTTTAACATCTTACTGGTTCCCTCATTAACTAATGAGTCAAATAAATCCTTGACTTTTTTGTTCTACCTCTGTATGACAGTTACATTTTTAAGTTTTGAAATTATATTTTAATACTCCAAGACTTCATTAGCTCTCAAACACCATTCTCTGTTCTAGTGAACTTACCTAACGGGACCTAAGTTATTGGTAAATAATTTCACGCTTTCTTCAAAAACTGAAATATTACATCTGTCATTTGTCTCCTCTGTTGTTGTTTTTTTTTTTATAACCACATCACCCTGTCTCCCATCCATGTCATAACATAGTCAAATACTGTATTTTTAGTCCCAGTCCATACTTGGCCATGATGACTCTGTAACAAGTTATTTCTCAAAGTTAGCTCTGCCTTAAACAGTAGGCAAGTCGAAAAAAATATTCTATAGATCAGATTTTTTCTCTGTCCTTATTGGTCCGGAAGCAGATGTGTAAATCAAAATCTGATACAAGACTTTACACTAACCTCAAAAGAGCAAGAAATATTCTGAATGTCCTATTGGAGCATTAAATTAAATGAGAAATAATGGCAACAAAAGGTAACACCATCATTAAAGGTTATGCTGCAAAAAGTTATAAGAGGAAAAAACTTAAATAGAATAGTCACAGAAAATACATTTTTAAAACAATTATTGCTCTGCATTTGCTACTGTGTCTTTAATGTGACACTTCCTAACAATGACAGCCAGTTTCTGAGCATTCTCAGACACAATTTCTTCTTAAGGAAATTTTTTTTCTTTTAGTTATGGTCAAGTTTTTCTTCATTATTCACATCTTCATTAAGGGGAAACCATCATAAAAGCAAAAAAAAAAAGTTTGTAAAGATGATTATATATGATTAGCATATTCTACAATTTGGTATTTTTTCTTGCTATCCTTTCATGGGACTTCATTGTTATTTTTAGCAATTTTATTCCAGAAGATGGATGAAAATACTGACGTTAAAGGAAAGTAAATAAATGAAATAAGAAAAATTGGTAAGTCTGCATGATAGAGTTTGAGAATGCTGTTTCTCCCACTTGCTGACTAAATAAATATCAGTGTTGGTTAATATAATTTTGAAAACTGCTGGTATTCTTTTTACATTGTCATCAGTAAATAATAGAGAATCTAGAGTCAAAAAGGGAAGAAAATATAAATGATACAAACTTCTCTTCCCAGTGAGATTTCCTATAATATGGTGTTTAATTTAAATCGAAAAAGGAAAACCCTGTTCATGTGAAAAGCCGATTATTTTTGGTAAAAATTTCTTAAAAACTCCAAAAATTAAGTTAGCCATTTAGTTCCAATTCACGTTCAAAATGGTCTCCTTCAGTTTTAAATTTATGAGTAGTTCTTATGAAGAAAACTAGTTTGTGACAGATCAGCCATCATTGATTTAGACACTTTTAAATATTAACTAGTATAAGCTATTTTTTTTTAATTGAGGTCAGATTTGGCCCAAGGTCACACTAATATATTGTTCACTGTCTACTAGTGACATTTGCTAAATATTACCTTGGGCTACATTTTTAGCATTCCTTCTGGCATGGTGAGACTAGATGTGATGTTTCTTGGCCAGAATAAAACACAAGGTCGATTCTGAAGAATAGAATACTATATATTTTTTTTCCATGCAACTTTGCAATTGCTTATCTATAGTATACAGGCAGTTCATTTTAAAGCATAGGACTTATGAACCACTACTAGCACGTGGTAAATCCTTCTCCTTACCGGATGCCTCCCTACATTGTCCCAGCCTCTATGACTACCTCCTGAGCCCTCAGCAAAATCCCTGAGGAAAAAAAAGCACAGCGGAGGTCAGAATTCTCCAGCTCCAACTGTAATAGGTTGTGGGAATTAATCTTCCCACTTTCTGGGGCGGGTGATCATTTTCATCAAGAAGAAAGACCCCCCTGCAGACCCCCACCCCAGAGAGTGTTAGAAAGGGAGATTGGGATATGCAAATCTACAAGACCTATTATTCAGTTCTATTATGAGTTAAGTAAGACTTTGTAGAACACCAAACAAGTATCCATTATTTATAAAAAGTACTTAGAAAAAAAATAACCCATCGGTGAGTATTTTGAACTGTCATGAGAACAATTTTGAAATGTCATGAGTTATGTTTAATTTATTTTTCTTCCTAAAGCCTTGAAAAAATAATAATAACCCACCTTGGCCTAAGAGCCGGCTCGGCTCTCCTAATCACCCTGTTGCATCCACTTACCCTGATTAAAGTCAATTAGTAAGTGAAAACATACTTGAATTTTGCTCTTCGAATGAAACCCAGGCTGTTTAAAATTCAAGCATTTTTCTCAACCAAACATGCGGATACTTACTAATTAAAATTAAATTTAAAAAATGTAAAAGCCATTAATAATCTCCAATACAAAGAAAACTGTCAACTTAAAAATTAGTAATATACAATTATAATTACTTTTCTTGGTATGGCTATCAATTCTCAGATACATGGCACAATAAAATATACTAAATGTGCATCTATGAGTTTATTTTAAGCTATGTTTTATCTAGAAAGGCACACCTAGAGGTGGGTTGACAATCCTGATTACAGGATTGTATTTATCAGTAACACAGATTATCTGAAATTTTGAAAATAATGCCCTCACTCCTTGATTTAAATATCCTCCAATACTAATAGGAGAAACTCCAGAGAAGCCCAGTAAGTACGCATTTCCTGCTGTATGCAGCTTTCTGTCTCTGTAAGTATCTAGGAAATGTTACCGTGCTGGAGCCTGGGCTGTGCTCCTTCAACTCTCTATTAAATAAGGTGACTGTCAATATCTGGGTTGAAGTTACGGAGCATGACTAGTTCTTTATATCTATAAGGAGTGCAATGAGCCATCCAAGCTCACTCAGCAGAGAGAACATTTACTAACAAAATGATTGTAGAGACCCATTGACTTGATGGATGTCTGGGATTGTGTAGCATTGAGGAGCCCCTGACAAAAATGGTAACAGATTTGAAAGCCTTTAACAGGCTCCTTTATCCATCCTAGCATGGTTTATTAGCATGACATAGGCTTCCTGTTTTTCTCTCTTTAATGATACTGTGCTATGAACCAACGAATGTTTTCATTTGGAAAATAAGAAAGCATTGACATGTTATCTGAACTGCGGTTTCTTTAGAGATGCCAAGGGAATAGATATGCTAATTTTGTGCTTTGAGGAATGTACAGGGTAAGGCCCATTACTTCACTGATTTCAATGGATACCAGGCCCAGGTAAGAAAAGGTTAATAGCACATACCTTGAAATATTTCACTGTGTGAAAGTTTTGACTTAGAACATGGAGAATTTCAGTGACCCTTCCATATACTTTTGACGGTGATTTTCATTACATTCTCCATGGTAACGTTTAACTCATCATTTGTTAATTAGAATACTTGAAGCAATTTACCTCAAGCTCTTGCTTGATACTTCATAAAAAAAGCAATTACTATGAAAAGTTACCACATAAATTTTGAAATACTCACAGAATCTTACACAAATAATGCTTTATCATAGAGGAATAAAAGACAGTCTTCTTCATACACACATAAATGTACAAAGACACAATCCATAGGGAAATCATCAGGAGTTTACAGCAAAAGTACCACCTGGAATGAGTATTCCTTGGCTTTAAAACTGGAACGAAACAACTCTCAACATTTGCAAAACATTCCTTTATTATTAGAAATAAATTATTTGTATAAAAATTGCATGCGTCAACCATTGCATTTATTTTTAGCACAACCCAGGGCTTCAGTCCGGTCAGCCATTACAAGAAACAGATTCATTGTCTTATACAAGTTGAACAAGGTGGGACAAGAATGGGAGTTCTCACAATCACAGAAAAATACTTACAAGAATAACATCAGACATGGTTTATTTCAACATCATTTTTTTTCACAAGCTAACATTAGTTTTCCTTTTGTGATTTTTTTTTTTAACTGCTTATGAGTAAGCAATACTTTAGCTTGACACTCATTGGTTGTACTGTATAAAATGGGTTTGGTTTTTTTTTCACTCTGTTATTGATACTTTTGGCTCATGGCTACTTTGTGTTCCTTACAAGATTGACTATTGATTTGATTGATTGTAGTCTACAGAGATCTCCAGGAGTGAGTTTTGGCGGTGTCATATTTATTGTTTAAGATCACGTACCAGATTTCTTCATATTGTAGCATTTCCCTGTTTCAGATTGAATGATTGCTGTAGCTGATATATGTTGTCTTAGTAGAGGAAGCTGTTAAGACAAATGAAGACAAATTAATAGTATATCAAAAATAAATTATTTTGCTAAAATGACTTTAAAATTAAATCCTATAGTGAGTATTTTTCTGATATTCCATAGGAATTCAGTGATCACAGGAATAATAATGCAGCAACAAGTTTAATCCATAAAACCACTAGTCTTACTTACAGTATTTAGCAGAAAACCAAAAATGGAAAAGTTCTAATCATAATAAATTCAGGTGAAATTCAGCTTACATGTGTGTTTTGACTAACAAAGATACATAGTATGAAAAATGAAAGAACGCATAAATTATCTATCCCACAAAAGACAAAAAAATTTTTTTTTTTTACAACCTTAAAGACCTCAATTCTTTGAGTCTGATTTGATAAGCAAAACCAGGCAAGTAATTGTAACTAGTTGTGCTTTGAAAATGAATATTTTCCATTTAAAAACAAATAATAGTTTTAATTTTTTAGTATTTATTTAGAGAGGGGGAGAGGAAGAGAGAGAGAAGAGAGAGGGGAGCAGAGAGAAAGAATCTTAAGCAGACTCCACACCAGGTGCAAAGCATGATGTGGGACTCGACCTCAAGACCCTGAGATCATGACCTGCGCTGAAATCAAGAGTCAGACCCTTAACTGACTGAGACACCCATGTGCCCCTTCAAAACAAATAATACTTTTAGACTTTAGAAGTGAACATAGTAAAACATGAAGAACATAGAATATTTGTAAACACGTGTATTGCTAATACATATTTATGCTTCAACTTCAACCAAAGGGTACAAATGAAGATGTTTAAAAACAAAGACTCAAAGAAGGAAATATACATTTAATTGTTCTGGTACCAACTCACTATAAAGTAAAACTTATTATTGTAAAATTATTAGAAAGATATGAATAACAAAATATTCTAAGTCAAATTCATACTCATGCTTTCATTTTCCGAGAATGTAAACTTAAATCCAAGTAATACCTTTGGTTTTTTTTTGGAAAAATGTGACAGAATAAATCTCTGTTCTAAAATTCAAATGTGATGTCCTGTTTTTCAGGGGAATTCTGGAGTGCATAATCATAAGAAGAAAAATATGAAAAAATTCAAAACATGTATGTATTTCACCACATAAATCCAATTCCGAATGAAACAGATTTTTAGGTAATTATCTAGTTTTTGGATGTTAAATAAGCAAATTATAAAGCTCTTCCTCTGGAGGCATAGGACTGGCAATCAGACTCATTCCATTTTAGTTCACGTCAACATCATAATTGACGGAACAAGTTCTTACCTGAGGCTGAGATCACATAAAGTTCACAATCACAAAAATAAATGCAGCAAGGCTAAGGAAGTGCTAATCAAGCATGTTTTTACTATTTTTGATTTCAGTGAATATTATGAGCCTCATGCCAAAAATAGCTGACTTATCTGCTTCTCTTATCTCCATTGTTCACACTTCTAGAAGGGTTATTACTGCGGCACACAGAAAGGAAGTAGGTTTTAGACCTGGTTTCGAACTACATTCTTTTCCCTACAAAATGAGTTTTAAAAAAGATCTGTGAACCAAGTCACTGGGCCTCAGTTTCATCGCTGGTCCCAAATCCACAACATTGGGGCTTTGTGAGAATGGAGGTGGCATAGGTTTGTGGGGGAGCAGCTGGGTCTGGCATAACAAATGTGGAATCCTATTTTCCTATTACCCCCTTCCGTAAAGCTAAACATCTGTGATGTTCAGTTTGGTGTGAAGTGAAACACAATGATTTTTATGCTTGTGTACTTTTTTTTTACGTTTTTAACAATTTCTAAATATATAATGCTCTCATATACTTCTAAATTCCCTGTAAGAAAACAAAATCTGTACTTCAACTAATTTTTCGAAGGACTTTCATATAGTCTTTAAAGAACGATGAAGAAAAATGGTCCTAAGAGTTAGAAGAACAACCCTTAAAATGAGGGTTCACTGGCCTGCTCTATTCAGTATCTTCAATAGTAGCTCAAAATGTAGGAAATATTTATCAAGTTTGTAGAGAGCTTGAGAGAAAAATTATGGTAGAAATAGAGGAACTAGAGCCAAAAAGACCTTGAAGAAGATGATATTCAGAAGACATTAATTTAACAGAAGGTGATTTGGATCGTTCCAACTTTGAGACTCTATAGCTAATTAAGGATTCATACTTCATTTTTTGAACTCTTCAAAGTTATCTCCAGGGAAAAAGATGGTAGAATTCTACTGAGAACTCTGACCATAATTTACAAAAGGAAAGTCATCTTAATTTTTCTAATGATTAGAAAAAGGGATGCAAGGCTACGGACAGAGATGATTTAGTCTACGGGAAAACAGTGATGAGGGACAAACTGTGAAAGGCAGAAGTCTTGCGGAAATCTTTATCCTGGACATTATTACAGAGCTAAATAGATCAGAGATGTACATGTGAGCTACTAGGGAGTTTTTACAGCAGCGATGAATATACTTAGGTGACAATCTGGTTTGGAATACAGCAATAGTGAATTGCCTTGTGGACACCACACTGTGTTCATAAGCGAGAGAACGCATTTCCACCCCCAGCAGCAGCTGTTTTCATGAATTATTCATGAACACTGCTTAAGGAATACCATGTTACAGCATTTGTTAATTGGGTACAGTTGATAAATTCATGCACATCAACTTTGTTTCTAACTCCCTTTCCACACACTTTTACGAAACAACACTTGACCTTTTTTAATGTGAAATGTAGTACTCTGCAAATTCAGTAATTAACACGGACTCACTGGTCTCCCTTCCAGCTTCACGTTACTTGTATTTATTCTGCGGAGATTTTGAAGCTTTCAAAGCTTAAATATGTGGCCAGAATTTCTGGCATTACCAAGTTATCTTTAAGATGAAAGTTTCTAACTGTAATGGACCTAGAGAGCTCCATGGCTGAGAAGGAAAAGCATGGCATGTACATCATAAATACGTGGCTAATTGGTCAAAAAAAAAAAAAAAATCCCAACAATGGAGTAGCAGCCGTAATTACTCAAATCCTTCACATATTAAAAAAGAAGAAAGAGGGATGCTAAAACAGTTTTTGAATTTTAAGTCTTTTCTTTTTTTTTTATAGTTTAATTTATTTCTCAGCATAACAGTATTCATTCTTTTTGCACAACACCCAGTGCTCCATGCAAAACGTGCCCTCCCTATTACCCACCATTTGTTCCCCTAACCTCCCACCCCTGACCCTTCAAAACCCTCAGGTTGTTTTTCAGAGTCCATAGTCTCTTATGGTTCGCCTCCCCTTCCATTTTCTTTTTTTTTTATAAACATATAATGTATTTTTATCCCCAGGTGTACAGGTCTGTGAATCGCCAGGTTTACACACTTCACAGCATTCACGATAGCACACACCCTCCCCAATGTCCATAACCCCCTCCCCCTCTCCCAATCCCACCTCCCCCCAGCAACCCCCAGTTTGTTGTCTTTCTCCGATTGACTTATTTCACTAAGCATGATACCCTCTAGTTCCATCCATGTCGTCGCAAATGACAAGATTTCATTTCTTTTGATGGTTGCATAGTATTCCATTGTGTATATATACCACCTCTTCTTTATCCATTCATCTGTTGATGGACATCTAGGTTCTTTCCATAGTTTGGCTATTGTAGACATTGCTGCTATAAACATTCCGGTGCACGTGCCCCTTCGGATCACTATGTTTGTATCTTTAGGGTAAATACCCAGTAGTGCAATTGCTGGGTCATAGGGTAGTTCTATTTTCAACATTTTGAGGAACCTCCATGCTGTTTTCCAGAGTGGTTGCACCAGCTTGCATTCCCACCAACAGTGTAGGAGGGTTCCCCTTTCTCCACATCCTCGCCAGCATCTGTCATTTCCTGACTTGTTCATTTTAGCCATTCTGACTGGTGTGAGGTGATATCTCATTGTGGTTTTGATTTGTATTTCCCTGATGCCGAGTGACGTGGAGCACTTTTTCATGTGTCTGTTGGCCATCTGGATGTCTTCTTTGCAGAAATGTCTGTTCATGTCCTCTGCCCATTTCTCGATTGGATTGTTTGTTCTTTGGGTGTTGAGTTTGCTAAGTTCCTTATAGATTTTGGATACTAGCCCTTTATCTGATGTGTCGTTTGCAAATATCTTCTCCCATTCTGTCAGTTGTCTTTTGGTTTTGTTAACTGTTTCCTTTGCTGTGCAAAAGCTTTTGATCTTGATGAAATCCCAATAGTTCATTTTTGCCCTTGCTTCCCTTGCCTTTGCCGTTGTTCCTAGGAAGATGTTGCTGCGTCTGAGGTCAAAGAGGTTGCTGCCTGCGTTCTCCTCAAGGATTTTGATGGATTCCTTTCTCACATTGAGGTCCTTCATCCATTTTGAGTCTATTTTCGTGTGTGGTGTAAGGAAGTGGTCCAATTTCATTTTTCTGCATGTGGCTGTCCAATTTTCCCAGCACCATTTATTGAAGAGGCTGTCTTTTTTCCATTGGACATTCTTTCCAGCTTTGTCGAAGATTAGTTGACCATAGAGTTGAGGGTCTATTTCTGGGCTCTCCATTCTGTTCCACTGATCTATGTGTCTGTTTTTGTGCCAGTACCATGCTGTCTTGATGATGACAGCTTTGTAATAGAGCTTGAAGTCTGGAATTGTGATGCCACCCACTTTGGCTTTCTTTTTCAATATTCCTTTGGCTATTCGAGGTCTTTTCTGGTTCCATATAAATTTTAGGATTATTTGTTCCATTTCTTTGAAAAAAATGGATGGTATTTTGATAGGGATTGCATTAAATGTGTAGATTGCTTTAGGTAGCATAGACATTTTCACAATATTTATTCTTCCAATCCAGGAGCATGGAACATTTTTCCATTTCTTTGTGTCTTCCTCAATTTCTTTCATGAGTACTTTATACTTTTCTGCGTATAGATTCTTAGCCTCTTTGGTTAGGTTTATTCCTAGGTATCTTATAGTTTGGGGTGCAATTGTAAATGGGATTGACTCCTTAATTTCTCTTTCTTCTGTCTTGTTGGTGTACAGAAATGCAACTAATTTCTGTGCATTGATTTCATATCCTGACACTTTACTGAATTCCTGTACAAGTTCTAGCAGTTTTGGAGTGGAGTCTTTTGGGTTTCCACATATAGCATCATATCATCTGCGAAGAGTGATAGTTTGACTTCTTCTTTGCCGATTTGGATGCCTTTAATTTCTTTTTGTTGTCTGATTGCTGAGGCTAGGACTTCTAGTACTATGTTGAATAGCAGTGGTGATAATGGACATCCCTGCCATGTTCCTGACCTTAGCAGAAAAGCTTTCAGTTTTTCTCCATTGAGAATGATATTTGCGGAGGGTTTTTCATAGATGGCTTTGATAATATTGAGGTATGTGCCCTCTATCCCTAGAGTCTGAAGAGTTTTGATCAGGAAGGGATGCTGTACTTTGTCAAATGCTTTTTCAGCATCTATTGAGAGTATCATATGGTTCTTGTTCTTTCTTTTATTAATGTATTGTATCACATTGATTGATTTGTGGATGTTGAACCAACCCTGCAGCCCTGGAATAAATCCCACTTGATCGTGGTGAATAATCCTTTTAATATACTGTTGAATCCTATTGGCCAGTATCTTGGCGAGAATTTTTGCATCTGTGTTCATCAAGGATATTGGTCTGTAGTTCTCTTTTTTGGTGGGATCCTTGTCTGGTTTTGGGATCAAGGTGATGCTGGCCTCATAAAATGAGTTTGGAAGTTTTCCTTCCATTTCTATTTTTTGGAACAGTTTCAGGAGAATAGGAATTAGTTCTTCTTTAAATGTTTGGTAGAATTCCCCTGGGAAGCCGTCTGGCCCTGGGCTTTTGTTTGTTTGGAGATTTTTGATGACTGTTTCAATCTCCTTACTGGTTATGGGCCTGTTCAGGTTTTCTAGTTCTTCCTGGTTCAGTTGTGATAGTTTATATGTCTCTAGGAATGCATCCATTTCTTCCAGATTGTCAAATTTGTTGGCGTAGAGTTGCTCATAGTATGTTCTTATAATAGTCTGTATTTCTTTGGTGTTAGTTGTGATCTCTCCTCTTTCATTCATGATTTTATTTATTTGGGTCTTTTTCTTTTCTTTTTGATGAGTCTGGCCAGGGGTTTATCAATCTTATTGATTCTTTCAAAGAACCAGCTCCTAGTTTCATTAATTCCTTCTCTGATCTTTATGATTTCTCTTCTCCTGCTGGGTTTAGGGTTTCTTTCTTGTTCTTTCTCCAGTTCCTTTACGTCTAGAGTTAGGTTGTGTACTTGAGACCTTTCTTGTTTCTTGAGAAAAGCTTGTACCACTATATATTTTCCTCTCAGGACTGCCTTTGCTGTGTCCCACAGATTTTGAACCGTTGTGTTTTCATTATCATTTGATTCCATGAATTTTTTCAGTTCTTCTTTAATTTCCTGGTTGACCCATTCATTCTTTAGAAGGATGCTGTTTAGTCTCCATGTATTTGGGTTCTTTCCAGCTTTCCTCTTGTGATTGAGTTCTAGCTTCAGAGCATTATGGTCTGAAAATATGCAGGGAATGATCCTAATCTTTTGATACCGGTTGAGACCTGATTTGTGACCCAGGATGTGATCTATTCTGGAGAATGTTCCATGTGCACTAGAGAAGAATGTGTATTCTGTTGCTTTGGGATGAAATGTTCTGAATTTATCTGGATGTCCATCTGGTCCACTGTGTCATTTAAGGCCTTTATTTCCTTGTTGATCTTTTGCTTGGATGATCTGTCCATTTCAGTGAGGGGAGTGTTAAAGTCCCCTACTATTATTGTATTATTATTGATGTGTTTCTTTGATTTTGTTATTAATTGGTTGATATAGTTGGCTGCTCCCACGTTAGGGGCATAGATATTTAAAATTGTTAGATCTTCTTGTTGGACAGACCCTTTGAGTAGGCGATAGTGTCCGTCTTCATCTCTTATTATAGTCTTTGGCTGAAAATCTAATTGATCTGATATAAGGATTCCCACCCCAGCTTTCTTCTGATGCCCATTAGCATGGTAAATTGTTTTCCACCCCCTCACTTTAAATCTGGAGGTGTCTTCACGTCTAAAATGAGTTTCTTGTGGGCAACATACTGATGGGTTTGGTTTTTTATCCATTCTGATACCCTGTGTCTTTTGATTGGGGCATTCAGCCCATTGACATTCAGGGTAACTATTGAGAGATATGAATTTAGTGCCATTATTAGCCTGTAAGATGACTGTTACTGTATATTGTCTCTGTACCTTTCTGATCTACTACTTTCAGGCTCTCTCTTTGCTTAGAGGACCCCTTTCAGTATTTCCTGTAGAGCTGGCTTGGTGTTTGCAAATTCTTTCAGTTTTTGTTTGTCCTGGAAGCTTTTTATCTCTCCTTCTATTTTCAATGATAGCCTAGCTGGATAGAGTGTTCTTGGCTACATGTTTTTCTCGTTTAGTGCTCTGAATATATCATGCCAGCTCTTTCTGGCCTGCCAGGTCTCTGTGGATAAGTCTGGTGCCAATCTAATATTTTTACCATGTATGTTATAGACTTCTTTTCCCAGGCTGCTTTCAGGATTTTCTCTTTGTCACTAAGACTTGTAAATTTTACTATTAGGTGACGGGATGTGGACCTATTCTTGTTGACTTTGAGGGGGGTTCTCTGCATCTCCTGGATTTTGATGCTTGTTCCCTTTGCCATATTAGGGAAATTCTCTCCAATAATTCTCTCCAATAGACCTTCTGCTCCCTTCTCTCTTTCTTCTTCTTCTGGAATCCCAATTATTCTAATGTTTCGTCTTATGGTGTCACTTATCTCTCAAATTCTCCCCTCATGGTCCAATAGTTGTTTGTCCCTCTTTTGCTCGGCTTCTTTATTCTCTGTCATTTGGTCTTCTATATCACTAATTCTTTCTTCTGCCTCATTGATCCTAGCAGTGAGAGCCTCCATTTTTGATTGCACCTCATTAATAGCTTTTTTGATTTCTACTTGGTTAGATTTTAGTTCTTTAATTTCTCCAGAAGGGGCTTTTATATCTCCAGAGAGGGTTTCTCTAATATCTTCCATGCCTTTTTCGAGCCCGGCTAGAACGTTCAGAATCGTCATTCTGAACTCTTGATCTGACATATTACCAATGTCAGTGTTGATTAGGTCCCTAGCCTTTGGTACTACCTCTTGTTCTTTTGTTTGTGGTGGTTTTTTCCTCCTTGTCATTTTGTCCAGATAAGAGGATATGAAGGATCAAATAAAATACTAAAAGGGTGGCAAAGACCCCAGGAAAATGCGCTGTAACCAAATCAGAAGAGACCCCAAATTGTGGGAGGGAGAAAGGGGATAAAAATAGGTTCAGAAAAAAAAGAAAAAAATTTAAAAAATAAAACAAATAAAGAAAAAATATAAAAAAGAAAGAAAAATATATATATTTAGATAAACTAGTCAAAAAACGTTAAAAAAGAAAAGGGTAAAAGTTTTAAAAAATTTAGCAGAAGAAGAAAAAAGAAAAAAAATTGAAAAAAGAGAAAAAAAAAATTGAATTAGCCGCAAGACTAAAGAATCATGGGGAGAAAGCCATGAGTTCCGTGCTTTGCTTTCTCCTCCTCTGGAATTGCGCTGCTGTCTTAGGAATTGAACGTGCTTTCCTTGATAGATAACTTCGTCCTGGCTGGATATTTTGTTGATCTTCTGGGGGAGGGGCCTGTTGTAGTGACTCTCAAGTGTTTTTGCCCGAGGTGGGATTGCACTGCCCTTACCGGGGGCCGGACTAAGTAATCGGCTTGGGTTCGCTTTTGGGAGCTTCTGTTCCCTGAACGCTTTCCCTAGAGTTCCGGAGGACGGGAATGAAAATGGCGGCCTCCTAGTCTCCGGCCGGAGGAGCCATGAGCCTGGGGCTCCACTCCTCAGTGCGCCCCCAGAGGACAGCACCCAATCACTCCCGTATCCCCAGCCTCTAGCCACGCTCCGAGCTCACCCAGCCCGCGACCAGTTCAAGGTAACCCCGAGCTGAGAGTTCAGTCCTCGGCTCTGTCTCTGCAGCCGGCTTCTCCGTTCTAATACCTACGAGCTCTGCGACACTCCGACACCCCCGATCCTTCTGTGACCCTGCGGGACCTGGGGCCACGCTGACCCCACGTGGGCTTCACCCTGGTTTAGCCTCTGGAGCAATGTCCCTCAGTGGAACAGACTTTTAAAAGTCCTGATTTTGTGCTCCATTGCTCCGCCACTTGCCGGGAGCCGGCCCCTCCCACCACGGTCTATCTTCCCGTCGTTTTAGATTCACTTCTCTGCCAGTCCTACCTTTCAGAAAGTGGTTGATTTTCTGTTTCTAGAATTGCTGTTCTTCTGCTCTTCGATCTCCCATTGGATTTGTAGGTGTTTGCAATGTTTAGATAAGGTATCGAGCTGATCTCCTGCTACCTGATGTAGTCTCAGCCTGCTACTTCTCCGCCATCTTGACTCCTCCTCCCAATTTTGTCTTTTCTATTAATGATAGAGCAATCTACATTTTCAAGGCAGCAATGACACTTCTACCTTATTTATATGGTGACTTGTAGTTTACAAAACACTTTTACCCGTGTCACTGTAAAGGTGACTTGTCACAAGTCTCACAGCAGGAGGTATGAGAATGCAGCAACATGGACACTGTTCCAGTGGGTTAACCAGCCTTCGATTTACTGAGAACAGACTCTACCCATGCCCAGAGCAAACTTTTTTTTTTTTTAAAGATTTTATTTACTTATTTGACAGAGAGAGACACAGCAAGAGAGGGAACACAAGCAGGGGGAGTGAGAGAGGGAGAAGCAGGCTTCCCACTGAGCAGGGATCCTGACGCAGGGCTCAATCCCAGGACCCTGGGATCATGACCTGAGCCGAAGGCAGATGCTTAACAACTTAGCCACCCAGGAGCCTCACAGAGGAGGCATTTTAAATCTCAGGAGGCATGGGGTGCCTCGGTGGCTCACTCTGTTGAGCAGTCGTCTCTTGATTTATGCTGGGGTCATGATCTTGGAGTCTTAGGATCAAGCCCCATATCAAGCTCCATGCTCAGCACAGAGTCTGCTTGAGGATTCTCTCTCCCTCTCCCTCTGCCTCTACCCTTGCTTGAGAAAAAAACCTGAGGAGGCACAGTTCTAGGTACAGCCGGAGGACAAAGTCTTTCCCAATATTCAGATCTACTTCTGAAGACATAAGACACACTTTTAGAAGAAAAAGACTGCATTTAAGTTATTAGGGTTATTGACACTTGTAGGGAGTGTGATTTTAGAAGACTCTTGCCTCAATACCACTGTTATGTGTCGTTGCGGTAACAGGGACACATGCAGGCCATGACAGCTGGTGATGCAAGGGAACAAAGATCAACAGTGGCTCCCGCAGTGGGATTGCGGCAGGATGTGTGAAGATCGCATGCGCGGTCTCTCCTGAATGTGTCACTTCATCTGGACCCAATTTATTAAAATCCAAACTACGTAAAAGTTGAATATACCAAAGTTGCCAAAGTACAATTTAACCATCTTTCAGGTAGTAACTGACTTTATCTCGATTGACCTTCTTTTACCTTCCAGAAGGAGCACCTAACTCCTACAGCATATTACAGGCTGACCTTCTACACAGGCCCCACATTTATGTTCTCTCATTCTTATTTCAGAGAAGATAGGGAAATGCATGCTTGCTATATAATTTCCACTTCGGTGTCAACAGAAAATAACAGAAGGAAAACAAAACACAGGAGACTTACTTCTGTTAAATATGGGATTAGTCTTGATCAGTGCTGGGAATATTCCTCTTCAGGGAACCTATGTATTTTTTTTATAACAGTGGGAAAATGTATTAATTTTTTCCCCCCACACTTTCCAGAAATGAGTCTGGGATGACTGGTATTTATTTCAATGTCTGTTTGGTTGTTCCCATTTGCAACCATATTACCTGAAGGTTTTTAGATTGTTGCTAAAAACCAAGTCCACACCTATAGGCTCTGGTGAGTCTTAGCAAGAAATGCCAACAGCTGGCCAACGGCAGTTTCCCGGCATCCTAGGACAGGTTTTAGCTGTCTGCACTGATGTTTTCAAGGCAGAAAAACACAGATAAAATCTGCCCTCACATCACACACACTGAACTCTGACACCTTTGATAGTAGTTATAGTGCATCTTTTACGAAAAGACCAAATAGGCCCATTATTACTAAGTTGCTTACCTATAATCAGAGATGATTATAATGATTTGTTATCAAAACCTGTCTTTATCATGACTTCTCTTGCAGTTTTTCAAGGTTTCATGTTTGTAGAAAGGTGAATACGTGGGGAGTGTTTGTGGAATTCTTAAAAGGCTTCTTTATGTACAAATGACTAAATTTGGTTATTAGTGAGATGAAGGCCATCTTGCCAGAAAAATCTGAACAGTAATTCCAAGAAGTCTGAGAGTAATTGTAGCCAATAAACTTAACTGATCAATACTTATCTTCTAAGCCATTTCTGCATATGGGGCATAGAATAGACAATGTTCATCTGGAAATCTTGATGTAAGGAAAGGTTTATGTTATAATAATTATATTAGATAAAATCTACACTTAATCTTCCCTGTATTTCATGTCAGAAGTACAGAGAATAGGGAACACAGCCTGTTGGAGGGATCTGAGAGGAAGAGTGTATTTTTGCATATGGTTTTATCCTTAATTATTAAATAGGTATGTTATATTTCCAAAAAACAGGAAGTCTGAGGTCTAATGCAGGAATCTTAGCTTTCTTATCTTTTTGATCCATCTACGGAAACTACTAATGTAAAAATTGTAGTTTTTACCATACTCAGCTACCTGGTGTTTTACAATACAAATCTTTAGTCTATTTGCTACTATTCCATAGATACCAAAATGGACCAGTTAAACTCTACTGGATTAGTTCGGTGCTGGTGTGTTGTTATCGGGTGCTCCTTCAGGGGTGACTACAGAGAAGAAGAAGGAAGGGAGGTTAGGAGGGGACAAGTGGAGTGGTGGCTTACAGGAAGGACCCTATTTTCAGGGTCATGAGGCTTTCAGAGAAGAGCTCTATTTTAATATATCCAAGAAGGGGCCACTTGGGGGAAATAAGTATTAACTATGATTTAACCCAACATGTTGGCTCATTAGTTTTCTCATTTCCCTAAATACCATATCATTTATTTGTGTAAGGTCTTTGAGCAACCAATAAACCAATAAAGAACCACCAATATTGAACTAACAAAGATCAGAGAGTAGTTCCTAAGTGCTAAAAGAAAAAATACATAGAAGATAGTTCCAAGCTTCAGATGCTTGGTAATGCCTCAAAGAGGAGCCACAAGAGTCATACTTTATAAAACAGATTTTGTGTGCATGGTCACGCTCTGGATAAGAGCCACTCGCCTTGAAATCATTTGGTTCTAACCAAATGGTTCTAGGTGCCGTGACGGTCTCATGGTGTGCGAATAAGTAGCGCCATGCCCCTGGAACCATTGTGCAGAGTCCCCGAGACTAGAAGAAGAATTTTCAACGTACATCTATTAGGAAGTGCTCCCGCTCTTGGCCATCGGAAAGTCTACAGATGACTTACTGTTGGTTTCAAGACTCTCACAGAGTTCACTTTTCACCTCTCCATTTGGTCTGTCATTTCCTTTTTGGATCAGTTTGCTTTGCATGGTGGCAGCTGTCACCACGGCCTTGAAGCTCCTCTTGCGTTTTTGAACGTTCTGCTCTGGATGAAAAATTATAATATAAACCTTGGGCATGTACAGCATGCCCAGAGACACCGAAGCACTTAAACTCATGGAGACAGTAAGTGTCGTTGTCTGGATGTACATCTGAGGGGAGGAAAAAAGAAAGAATCAATGTTGGTGAGCCTGATCAAACATCAAACAGCACAACCATTGTCTATAATGACTGCAGCTTCTCTGCTCAGGGTGCATGAGAAGGGACGTAGAGAAATTGCCCTTAATAATAGTCAAGCAACTCTTTATCCCTACCTGCAAATATGGGTAAAGTTGTCTTGTTTATGGACCCTAATTCCTTAAAGCAAACACAAACAATTAAGCTGATGAAGTTTTGTTTCCTTTTTAGATTATAATTAAACATATATAAGAAAGGGAACAAAACCATTCTGGCCAAAGGCTAACATTTTATGCCCTACATTCCTTCTTCAGAAAGGTGTTATTGTTTTTAACAATAAACTTAACCTAGCAGGTTATAGTGGAAATTGAGTGGGAGTGAAATATTCCAGAATATCACTATTGCCCAGCATTGCTTGACTAAGGCTAGCATTTGCATCTTCGCATCATGACTTAATTTCAGCTATCAAACCTGATAAACCTCATAAGCATGCCATACGGGCTTGATTTTTTTTAATTTTTTTTTTTTTAAGATTTTATTTACTTATTTGACAGAGAGAGACAGTGAGAGAGGGAACAGAGGCAGAGGGAGTAGGAGAGGGAGAAGCAAACTTCCTGCTGAGTAGCGAACCCTATGCAGGGCTTGATCCCAGGACCCCCGGGATCATGACCTGAGCAAGCCAAAGGCAGATGCTTAACGACTGAGTCACCCAGGCACCCCTGTCTTGATTTTTCAATACAACCCACCCCAAGGACAATTCCAGAGGGTTTCTCAAGGGTGGCATCATATCAAAGTAAACATGGGTGCTTTAACAAAATACATGACTCTCCTCCAAAATTTAAATATGCCCCCTGGGCATAGTGTTCTGGCATCTGCATTTTTAAAACTCTCCTCCTATGCTCATTCCTTACACTTACTGCACTGAAATTGACTGCTCTGCAAAAAACAGTCTGTCTGCAAGATTCTTCTTCCTAGAATCTAGAGGTCAACAAGCTGAAAAAACCAAACCTAAAATCACTTTGGCTTTTTCACTATGGTATGAAAATAGACATGACAGCATTTTAATCTTTTTTTTAATTTCTCACTGTTACTTAGTTATAACTGAAATATAAATTGTGCATTTAGGGTGTGCAACTTGATGTTTTGATAAACAAATATACTGTGAAATGATCTTTGCTCTCAAGTAATTAACATATCCATTACCTCACCTAGTTACCACTTTCTTTCATTGTTTCTTTTTAATGTTTTTGTGCTAAGAATGCCTAAGATCAACCCTCTTAGTGAATTCCCAGTCCATTGCACAGTATTATAAACTTAGTTGCTATGATGCATATTAGATTCCCACAACTTACCCAAGCATAACTGAAACTGAATGTGTTTTGACCAACATCTCTCCATTTCCTCCTTCCCCTCCCACTGGCAAAACACTGTTCTACCCTCTGCTTTGATGAATCTGTTTAAGATTCTACATATAAGTGAATCGTGCAGTATTTATCTTTCTGTGTCCGGCTAATTTCACTTGGCATCGTGTCCTCCAGGTTCATCCATGTGGATGCAAATGGTGGGATTTCCTTCTTTTTTAAAGAATGAATAATATTCCATTGTAGGTATATATCATATCTTTAAAAATAAAAACCTTTGGGCCGCCTGAGTGGCTCAGTGGGTTAAAGCCTCTGCCTTTGGCTCAGGTCATGGTCCGAGGGTCCTGGGATCAAGCCCCGCATTGGGCTCTCTGCTTGGCACGGAGCCTGCTTCCTCCTCTCTCTCTCTCTCTGCCTGCCTCTCTCCCTACTTGTGATCTCTATCTGTCAAATAAATAAATAAAATCTTAAAAATAAATAAATAAAAATAAAAATCTTTGACCTACTTCCAGTTTCCATGTCCTGAGCTCAAAATATAGTGTCCTCCAAATAACTTGGAATACTGAGGCCACAAAGAAGCTCTTAGAGGTCCCCTTCCTCCTATCTCAGATCCTTGTTAATATCTCTTCACTCTAACCATGTCTCTGAAAATGTAAAGTTGTCACACTGTATCAGGCAATCCCCAGAACCCAAACTAATTGTATCTTTTTAAACAAAGGATAAAAAACCACCCACCTTCAAAAATAAGTACTTGAGGGGCACCTGGGTGGCTCAGTGGGTTAAAGCCTCTGCCTTCAGCTCAGGTCATGATCCCAGGGTCCTAAGATCGAGCCCCACATCAGGCTCTCTGCTCAGCAGGGAGCTTGCTCCCCCTTCTCTCTCTCTGCCTGCCTCTCTGCCTACTTGTTATTTCTGTCAAATAAACAAATAAAAATCTTAAAAAAAAAAAGTACTTGAATCAGTGCTTCTCTTAACAGAGGGCAAGGCTGTGAGGCAAAGAACTGTCCAAACAATAAGAACTTAAGTTACTTGTACTGAGAGACTATCCTTGTCATGAAATCACACCATAAGAGTGACTGAGTTTACTGTTCATCTACCACTAAGGCTGTCCTTTGCATAAGACCTCATTGTGAGTATGGAAATACCTTCCAATAAGGTGATATAGATGGGTTTGTTTCAAAGTTCACTTCCTCCAGGAAGTCCTCCATGATAAACCTTACCTTAATGATAATGTTATAATGGTGTCTTATTTTACTTCAAAGCACTGACACATTGAAAAATCCATAAAGTGGATCACTTACCAATGCATAATTATGTAATTATAACTGTGATTTATATGTAGTTATAACTAATTTATATGAACTTTTTAGTAACTCATGAAATGCCCAACTAGGGTATAAACTTCCTTAGAGCCTATAATCTACATTCTTTTACTTATAAACCTCTAAGAAACTATACAAGATTCTACACACAAAAACTACTGGAAAACTGCTCAGTATTCTTGGGTATATAAAGATCTTCACAAAGATTAGATTTCCACAAGATCTGATTTACACAAATCATACGGAGTATGCCTTCCAAATTTTTCTACTCTGCCAAATTGACATCAGCTATGGCTATAACACAGGTGGAAGACATTTTAAGTAAGAAACACAAAGTGATGAGGTATGAATCCAGATTCTGGGTTGGGCTCATACATATTAGCTACAATAGAGACATGATTCAAATACATTCCTCAACAAACTGATAAATTACTACAGATCATGACCTCTCCTGCCAATAAGTGAAATCCCATGTTAAATTTGAGAGAACCAAGGATCTACTACAATTAAGAAAGTCCTGATAAAATATGGATATGTGCCTTCAAACCCCCCGAAGCTTTGCCATCTACTTTTAAGGAACTTATTATTATGAATACTTATAAACTTCAAAGTGTTAGTTAATCCTCTCTAAATTTCTACTTACTCTCCTGTTAGCATTTCTTCAGGAAGCCTATGCAGAAAATAGGCTCTAAAGAAAGACATTAAAGTAGGGAAATGATGTCCCCAAATGCAAACTACAGACATAAATATCCCAAAGCCACTCAGATAGGCAACCATCAGTTTTGTCCCAGTCAGACCCTGCCAACTCAATTTAGCTTAAAAAGCCAACCAACCAATCAAAAAACCTCTAGAGGTCAAATAGACATAAAATGATAGGAACACCCACACTGATTAACTGGATTCTTTTCATAAATCTTAATCTGTTGGTCTTGCTAAAATGTATACTACTAGTCCAAATAATATATAATTACCTTTCTATTTTGAAAACCTTGTAATTTTTCTCTGCTACCGTAAATATAAATGGTAATTTTTTCCCCTGATTCAGAATCATTTCCGTAATATATAATAATTTAATCTTGCTAAATATTAGGCATGAAGAAGATTCTGGACTGCTAGTTTCCATATTAAATATTTTACTGCAGTCTATCCTTTAGGCAAACCAACTCAATGGAAGATGTAATAAACCAAGACATGAGGATTAGACAGTACTATGCTTAGTGTCCAGGCTCTCCTTCAGATACTATGCTTTCAAAGTACACCAAAGGCCAATTTTACTTATGTGCTGTCTTAAAACAGTGTTTGAAAATTTTTCATGTGAAGTTAATACAGAAAAAGCATATATACAGAACTATACACTAAAAATCCCAAACCTTAGAGTGGTCCAGCATTTGTTACAAGGCATTGCACTGTGAGTAAACTAAGTTTTTGAGCTTCATCTCTGAATAGTTAATGAAATGAAAAAGTCATATATACATAACCCCAGTGAAAACAACAGCAAAACACACAAAGAAATAAAAATGCCACCTGTTCTCACTCTAGAGAAACTAAATCTTCAGCATCATGCATTCCAAACATCTTCCATATTTAAAAATAAATGTAGGGGGGCCTGGGTGGCTCAGTGGGTTAAGCCGCTGCCTTCGGCTCAGGTCATGATCCCAGGGTCCTGGGATCGAGTCCCACATCGGGCTCTCTGCTCAGCAGGGAGCCTGCTTCCCTCTCTCTCTCTCTCTCCCTCTCTCTCTGCCTGCCTCTCTATCTACTTGTGATCTCTCTCTCTGTCAAATAAATAAATAAAATCTTTTAAAAAAATAAATGTAGAAATTATATCAGAAGATTGAAAATGAGCATCTGATTCCAAAAAACTCATGGATTTTGTATAGCTATAGAAAATTCTAATTATCTGAGCCATGTAAGAAAGAACACCACTGCTTACAGTTTTTGTTGTTGTTTTTAAGATAAAGAAGTTTATAGAAAATTCTGGAATTGCCTTGTGGGTGGTAAAAGCCTCAAGTCAACCCACCAGGTGACACTCTAAACGCTAATAAAACTTCCCTGGCAACTGGACAGCTGTGTGATCTTATTTTCCTCTCTGACCTTTAATTTCTTACCTATGAAGTTCAGGGGAAAAAATACTTTTCTCATAGAAGGGTTACAGGGTGGAATGACATAATCTTTATAAAACACCTCAAAGGAACTAAACAGCAGTAGCTCAACAAAGATCATTTACCCTATGGCTTTGAATCTAAAAGGACATTAACAAAGCATCCTTCCAGGTACCCAGGATAAAGAGAGGGGGCCTGCAAGTCAGTTACCCAAAGCAGTATTGTTTAGTGACTAGCTTACTACTATGCTCTAACTCTACAACGTCAAGGAAAAGGCTTTTATAATCTTCAAAGCAGACAGAATAAAATTTTGCCCCAAAGTCCACGCTATTTGCTGATGTCAAGGCTATATTCACTGTCTGTGCTACAGTTCTAGAATAACACACTGGCTCTCTGCATCAAAGTTCCAGTGAGTTACAAAGTTCCAGCGAGTTATGGCTCACAGGAAAGCAGAAGAGAACAACGTTAACTCCCTAGAAGCAACATAAATCCATTGAGAGAGGCTGACAATAGTATTGGATCTGCTAATGTAACCTTCTTTTTCCAACTTTTTTTTTAAAATGCCCCACCTTCTGCCCCCTGCCCCTCTAAAATATTAATAACTGGAGGAAGGGGAGTGTCTTTTCTGTTACACCCACTGGTAGCCTCTCACTTCCTCTACCTCCACACCCCAGGGATACTTTGAACCTGAAAGAGTCAGGTGCATTGAAACAGATTTAAATGATCCCTAGAGAAGCCAGCAAGGGCTGGCACAGTGGGGCACAGTACCACGACACCTGTCCTGGGACCTATTCTAGTAAGTCTTCTTTCTCGGCAGCGGTCATTTGTGCACACCCAGGTTCTCCTGGTCATGGCCCGGAATTATTAACGACTCTGGGAAGAATTGAGGGAGGAGATTGTATTGCTTCAGGGAAAAGCTCCGTCTTCTACCTGCACAGAGAACTCCAGAGACTCGGACATCCAACCTGGTAACTTTTCAACCCCTTAGTAACAAAGTCACCTATTATGAGACCTAAAATCCAAGGCAGGTTTGTGCCATCTGAAAAGAAAAAAATTCATTATTTACTCCTGAATATTTCTGCCTTGTCTTGGATGGTTGAGTCTCACTTTTTGCTACAGTCCGCCAGATTCTGTTTGGCTGCTTTGCATGTAGTCTGACCCGTGAGAAAGCTATGTTAACACTTACGGCCTGCCTTTCTCTGCTTCTATTACCTATCCCCTCATCTGTGTGTCCCTCGAAGTGGCACCTGAATCCAGAAATAGATTTTCTTTTCCTTTTCAGCTGGGCTTCAGTCAATGCACCTCAAAATCTCATTACTAGGCGTTATTTAAAAAAATGTTTTTTTTTAAACAGACAAGTTTATAAAGCAATTGTGCAGTTTCCTTGTGGTGGTAAAGCCTCAAATCAACCAATCATGCAACATCCAAACTCCACTAAAACTCCCATGGCGGGGCGCCTGGGTGGCTCTGTGGGTTAAAGCCTCTGCCTTCGGCTCGGGTCATGATCTCAGGGTCCTGGGATCGAGCCCCACATCGGGCTCTCTGCTCCGCGGGGAGCCTGCTTCCTCCTCTCTCTCTGCCTGCCTCTCTGCCTAGTTGTAATTTCTCTCTGTCAAATAAATAAAATATTAAACAAACAAACAAACAAACAAAAAAAAAACTCCCATGGCAACTGGGTACAACAAACATCAAGACAACAATCTGACTCTTCTGGCTGAGCCTGGATACTGGTGAGCTATCACCAAGTCTCTACCAAACATTTTACCATTGTTTCTGTTTTATTTCAACTTGTTGGTTTCTTCTACTTGGCCAATTCTGAGGGATCTTCCTCATCTCTGTATCATTTTTATATTGACATACTTCAGACCTCAGACCTTAGGTATTTATCTATCTGTCCGTCCGTCCGTCCATCCATCCATCCATCCATCCATCCATCCATCCATCTATTGCTCTGTCCTCATTGTTCTCTTGACAATCACACTTGGCATTACAGCCTTAATCTAGGACCGGGTCCCTGAGTGTGTTACCTGAACACACAAGTTCTTTTACTCAGAAGTCCCTTCGCACTTGATTTAATGCTCTGCTCTCACCGTTCTGAAGTTCTTAAGAATTTTTGAATAAGTAGACCTGCATTTTCATTTCACTGGGCCCTACAGATAATATAGGTAGCTCTGCCTTGGAAAACTATTTACATGCTAACTAATTCCAGATTTCCTGAGGAAATCTAGTCACTTTCTGGGTATTCCCCTTGGATGTCTGATTTGTAAAACTAACAAGCATCTGACACCATCTTCATTCCTAAACCTACTCTTCTAGTCATCTTCTTTATCTGAATTCCATCATTAATCTTCCAAGGGACAAAGGCTTTGAAATTGTCCTTGACTCCTCTCTTACACTCTTTATCTGTGAAGAATCCTATTGATTCTATCTTCAACATTTGTCCAGATCGGTCACTTTCTACTACCTCTGCTGGAACTACATTGGTCTTAGCCAACATCATCTCTCATTTGGGTTATCACGAAAGCTCTCCTATTGACTTCTCTTTTCCTGTGCTCCTTCTATCTCCTCATCAGATTGATCTTAACACAGCAGACAGAATAATCCCATCATTCATAAATCAGGTCATTATCTTTTCCTGTGCTCCTTCTATCTCCTCATCAGATTGATCTTAACACAGCAGACAGAATAATCCCATCACTCATAAGTCAGGTCATCTTTTGACTTCTCTTTTCCTGTGCTCCTTCTATCTCCTCATCAGATTGATCTTAACACAGCAGACAGAATAATCCCATCATTCTTAAATCAGGTCATCCCTACTCTCCAAAGGTTACAATGACTTCCCATTGATGGTGTGCAGACATGGTCCACAAGGTCCTCTGAACTGACAGGGCTTTCCTTTTTCCCTCATGCATTCTCTTCCCACCATACTGGCCTCCTGGGTGATCCTGTAGCATACCAACCATGATTGTGATTTGGGGCTTTTATATTTGAAAACTTGCTCCTTCATTTCCTTTAGTTTTTTTCCTGACCCATTCTTTCCAGAAAAATCTCTCCTAAACACTATCAAATACTATAACTCCCATTCTCTGCCAGCAGTCTTTGGTTTTATTTTAATCCTCAGCATCTAACATTTTCTAGCATAAAAGTCTATATACTTTACTAATTTAATTTGTGTATTGTTTATTTCCCTTCATTAGAATAAAAATTCCATGACTCCATGAGTACAGGGATTTTTACCTGTTTTGTTTGCTGCTACAAACTCAACCTAGGAACATTGCCTGGATGTTGGCATACATTTGCTACATTCTTTGAAGTGGAATAGGACCTTACTCTTGAATTTGCCATTTAAAGGAAATGACTCATGTAGTTTCAAGAGGGAAACAATAAATCAGAATCTAAAGCTGGAAAATAGAACATGTCTCAAATCAACATCTAGGCTGACACAGAAACTCTTGGATGGATAAACATGATGCTCTTTTAAACTGTAAATATGGCAATATTGTTCGCAACTTAGCAACAAACAATATAAATTAAAAGTCAATGGTCTCCACTTGGGAATATGAGAGCTCTGGCTCAGCCCTGGATCCCTTCCCAACATAAGAACATTATAACCAAGGATAATCCACTCACAGTATTTATAAGCTTCCACAGACATAATTCACACAATTCCACAATCAGTGTAAAATATTGGCACAGCACCTGGCATATAGTAATCAGTAAAGCAATATTTACTATTGTCCTAACAACCTTGACCCTGTCTTCTATTCATTGCCCTTTATCCCTCACACAGGAAGATTTAACAATACTGCTCTCTCAAAATCAGCCTCAAGAATTTTAGCCTTTTATTTTTTAAAAGTTATTTATTTGAGGGAGAAAAAGTGGGAGAGAGAGAGAGAGAGTGAGCGAGCATGAGTAGGGGAGGGGCAGAGGGAGAGGGAGAAGCAGACTCCCTGTTGAGCAAGGAGCCTGACTCCATCAGGTTTCATCCTAGAACCCTGGGATCATGACCTGAGCTGAAGGCAGACGCTTAACTGGCTGGGCCAACCTGGTGCCCTGATTTTCAGCCTTTTAAATAAAGAATACACAAATGTACACACACCAAGAGACAGGCACAAAATATCTGTCTAAATGGAAATATGCCTTATGCTAGGGTCAGCACATTCAAAGATTCATAGTCTAGTTTCATTCTGGGAAAAAGCACCACCCTGAAGGTTGTGCTTCTCCTGTCAGAAAGAAATCAGTGTTGCCCACCCACCCACAGGTCAGAGACATTACATTGTGTTTTCATTAGAAGAAATGGAGCTGGTTTGCTCTGACCCATTTGCAGTCTCCCATCACATCCCCTTTTGTTCAGGACTCATACTAAAAATGAAGAGTCAAATCAAAGGACAAAACCGATGGTTGCAGAACTGGGCTGGTTTACACGGGAGGTCTAAATCCTTATCCTTGGGCTTATTGGGAATGGTGGGAACCAGATGCACAGAATAATAAAGCATCAACCAATAAGTAGGATATCAGCTCTGCCAAGGGTAGAAAAGGACAAGTAAAGCCAACTCATGATCTTCTAAAGAGATTGAATTTAAAATGAGTGTTCATAATTAAATATACATGATATTTAATATTGGGTTAGTAAATAGAGTAATTTGTTTTTTATTAAAGTCTAATACATTTTGTAAGGTGGATGTTTTAAGGTAGAGCATGATTAAATAATATGTCATTAATTTTCAATTATTCTACATAAGTATTATTTACAGAAACATAATAAAAAATAATTTCTCAAATAATGGTGTCACATTTTCTACTGTGACATGCAAATGAATATGAGGCATCTTGCTGGGTCTTTATTGGCTTCTCTTTTACAGGTATTTTTCTCCATATATCCCTCCATGGACTCCTGCTTCCATGCTGCCTTTTAATGCTTTTTCACTCTGCAACAGCATGATCAGAACTAAGGATAACAGTAATGGAGACACCTTTAATTATAATGATTTGAACAGTATCTATTTGAACAGATACAAAATATAATAAACATAATATTAACCAATAAGTTCAAAGAAAGAAGCAAGGGAGAGGAAACATTTACTATGAGAATGAAATTTATCTATGAGCTATATAATCATAGATATTTTTTCTTGGTAGTCAGGGATAACGAAAATATTTTGAATCCTATAGTTATCATTGTTTGCAGATAGAAGTTTTGTTGGAATTTAAATTAGAGGAGAAATTTATTATTTAGGCTGCATTACTGAAGGAAATTTAGTAACATTATGGAAATGGGTTCGACAATAATTTTGTAAAAGGTAATAAATCTTTGCTTATCTAGATACTTCCCAGATAAACCTTTCTAAAGCCAAAAGAATTACATCAGTACCTTAGTGCAGGAAATTTTATGAAGGCATAAAATGTTATAGAAATGTTATTTTTTTTTTTCCTGGTGGCATTACATTATATAGTAAGTAAGAACCAAGAGGGATGGTGTTATGGATGAATTGCATCCTCCACAAAATTCAAATTCCTAACCCTAAGTGACAATATTTGGAGATAGAGTCTTTAAAGAGGTAATTAAATGAAAATGAGGTCTTTAGGGTGGTCCTTGATCTAATCTGATGGATGTCCTTAAAGAGGACATGAGGACCAACTCAGGGATGTGTATTTGTGCAGAGGGAAGACCTGACAAGGATACAGAAAGAAGGCGGCCATCAGAAAGTCAGTGGGAGAGAGGCATCAGAAGAAACCAATACTGTCCACACTGTGAACTGTGACTTCTAGTCTCCAGAACCATGAGAAAATAAGCTTATATTAAGCCGTCCTGTCCACGGTACTTTGTTATGGCAGCCCTAGCACGTTAAACACAAATGGAGAACTAGTACCACTCAAAGAGTTCTAAAATTTCTGTCACTCTAAATCGTTTGCTCTTGAACAGTATCTCACATTTCTGATTTGATTGAAGAGGTGAGTTTGGGAACTACACAATAATTACAACCACAATATCTATTAGTGATTGAGCGTAAGATATCAGCATGATGCCAGATTTTTTATGCACATTAACCCCTCATTTTTTTTTTTTTAAATTCAGGAGTGGGAGTGACTCTATTTTGGAGAATTTAAATACTGTTTTCAAAGTTCCACAACTCATAAAGATAAAGCTGAGGCTTAAACTGAGGTCTGTCTTACTGGAAAGCCCATCTCCTGATACACACAATGGCTCTGGTAGATCCCCAGTGATGTGAAAGAGAAAGATTAATATGGTTTGAATCTTCACCAATTTGGAAAACCATCCCTCTTCTTACAGAATTGGGCCACATTTCTTAAAAATTGAGAAATTCAGTTAAAGCCCCTGAATTCATACTTAACTGAGATTCAGAGGATTTTTTATTTTGTTTTGCTTTGTTTTTAAAGACTGCTATTATTGGTCAGCTACTTTCTTCATAAACTTCACCATCGAGCCTAGAGAAGCTCCTTCTTAGGATTATATCTTGTTGAACTTAACAGAATCATCAAGCTGGAAATACGAACCCAAAGAGCTGGATAAATGAATCTTTCTAAATAAAGATATTTAGCGTTTGCAGTGGCCAGAGCAGAGAAGTACCTGATGGGACCACTGGCCACCAGAGGGGACAAACTGCCAGTACACTGTTCCCACATGGACACCACTCCATTTCTCAGCCACCAGACACAGGCTCTGGATAACACAGTAGGCAGAAGACTGGGAATCACAAACACAGCTAAACAGACAACCAAGAATTAGCAAATACTTATGGAGAACCCATACTATGAAAGAGAAGCATCAAACTCCTCAAAGAGAATAATAAAAACCCAAGGAAAGAGATCCAATAGAGTTAATGCAAGAAGACTTTAGAGGTAAAATTAATTATCTTTGAAAAGTTTTGAAAGAATAATGTGTCCGGAAAAAGTATCAAATCAATATCATAGAAGTTAACATTTTAACATTTTTATCATTAAAATGAAAACCTCAAAAGATGAAGGACTTCTGATTCTGGCTATGAAGGAACAGCTATAATCAAACCAAGCCACCCACTGAGAATAACTATTAAAGAATCATAAAGTTAAAAAAGAAAGAAAGAATGTTTGGAGGCATCAGAGAAGAACCAAGGCAGCCAGGACCCAAGAGACCAAGATCCTAGGAAGGGAAAAAAACAAAACACAAACCTTGGTGTGAGCCAGGCGTTCTCCATTGCTTTTATCCATAAGGAATGTGTTGATTCCGTGTATGAGTGTTGGAGGGCAGAAATCTTTAGAAAGACTTTTCAGCAGTCTCATGGGGCTGGGGAGACAAAAACTGGAATTCAGGGTTACCAATGCAGCCAGGATTTGAGCACCCAGGATTTTTGGGTACTACAGAGAAGCGAACCTGATTTTTTAATGTCACTTTTTTTTTCTTGAGACTTCGCTGAATCCTAAGTGTGAGGAGTAACCGGAAAAAAAAAAAAAAAAAATCAATCATAGGTCAGATCCAGAGGCTAAAAAGCTGTATGTATGCAACTGTATCATGATGCCAGAGAAAAAAGTTGGAATTCAGGTCCATTAATTAGGATGGGTAATCATAAACATGTTGGACTTTTACACATTATATCTGAAGAGATATCCCTCAGGATAAAAGAAATATCAAAAATAGACAAACCCACAGAAAGCCCAAAACCTGGCTTCAAATGATCCCAATCCCAGATTATATCAAAGTGAAACGCCTCTACTTGAATTGCTGACTAGTAGAAAGTTGAAATGTCTATAACATCTACATTTTTTTTAAATGTACAGTGTTGGGGATTCACTGAAAGATTACTGACCAGGCAAGCCAGAGCACAGGAACAAATGACCAAAGCAGGGGAATGACCAAATGAACAAATGACCAAAGGGGGAAAAAGCAGAAGGTGGAAAGGATACCAAAAGTGATGTAGATACCGGGCTTCTCAGGCAGAAGTTTCCAAAATCTTGAACAGAAATATATTTTAAAAAAATAGATAACTGGAATATGTATATTTTAGCACTGGAATATATATATTTTAAAAGTAAAAAAGTTATAGGACTGAAAAATGTAATAATTGAATTCAATAGATGAGTTTAACAATGGATTAGGTACAGTTCAAGAAAGACATGACTAGTGAACCGAAAGACAGCTCAGTGGCAAATGTTCATATTGAAGCATGGAGATTATAATTAAGAATTTAAAAATACAAAAAACGTGATTAGAGATGTATCAAACATCATACAAAATTTGAGTGTACATGAATTTGGAGTCCCAGAAAAAGAAGAGAGATATAACTGGTAAAAAGAAAAACACTTGGGGCGCCTGGGTGGCTCAGTGGGTTAAAGCCTCTGCCTTCGGCTCAGGTCATGCTGGGATCGAGCCCCGCGTCGCATCGGGCTCTCTGCTCAGCAGGGAGCCTGCTTCCTCCTCTCTCTCTCTGCCTACTTGTAATTTCTGTCTTTCAAATAAATGAATAAAATCTTAAAAAAAAAAAAGAAAGAAAAAACACTTGAAGAGATACCGGCCAAGAATTTTCAAAACCTAACAGAAGATGGTCTGTTAAATTGCACAGAGAAGATTTACCACAGGACCTCATTCCCCGTAGTCTTCACAAATTTCAAAGGCTCGAGATATGGAGAATATTATCTGACTAATGTGGAATTAGCACGCAAGATAGAATTAGGCTGGGGATAAATAAGAAAAAACATAGAAAAGCTCCAAATTATTGAAAATTAAACAATACATTCCAAAATCACTTGTAAATCAAAGAAGAACCAACAGTGAAAATTAGAAAATATTTTGAATGAATAATAAAATATAACATATCAAAAGTTGTGAGATAGAGCTAAAGCCGATAATACATATTAGAAAAGACCCTGCTGGTTCAGAGGCTCAGATCCTTTTTAAATTTTTTTCTAGGTCACCCTTAAATTTTAAACATACTTTTATCTTTTTTTTTTTTTTTTTTTTTGCTAACAACACCTAATACTAGTTAAGTGGTATATTTTGTTGAGTTTATACTACTATGTTTTGCTCCTTTTTCTCCTGGTTAGCCTTGTGAGCAGTTTGTTACTATCATAGTCTTTTCACCCAATTTTCAACTTTGTTGATTGTTCTTTGTTTTGCATTTATTTTCTATTGCATTGATTTTTATCCTTCATCTTTATACTTTCTTCCTTGTATTGTCATTGGGTTTAATGTCTCTCTCCAGTTGCCTGAGGTAGACACGGCATGATCGAAACCCCCAGCAATCACAGCCTAAAGAAGTTATAGGTATCCAAGGACAATCCGTGAATGGTGGCGAATGTCGTCAGACCTTTCCACAGAGACCTGGCAAGCCAGGAAGGGCTGGCAAAATATATTCAGAGTACTAAATGAGAAGAACATGCAACCAAGAATACTCTATCCAGCAAGACTGACATTTAAAATGGATGGAGAGATAAAGAGTTTCCAAGACCCGCAAGGCTTAAAAGACTATGCAACCACCAAGCCGACACTGCAGGAAATATTAAGGGGGGTCCTATAAAAGAGAAAAAATCCTAAGAATATCATTGAACTGAAATATAGAAACAATCTATAGACAGAAAGACTTCAAAGGCAACACGATGTCAATAAAAACCTATCTCTCAATAATCACTCTCAATGTGAATGGCCTAAATGCGCCCATAAAACGACACAGGGTTGCAGATTGGATAAAACAACAGGACCCATCCATATGTTGTCTACAAGAGACCCATTTTGAACCTAAGGATACACCCAGACTGAAAGTGAAGGGATGGAGAAGCATCTTTCATGCCAATGGCCTCAAAAGAAGGCCGGGGTAGCGATTCCCATATCAGATAAATTAGATTTTAAACTAAAGACTGTAGTCAGAGATACAGAAGGACACTATATAATTCTTAAAGGGACTATCCGCCAAGATGATCTAACAATTGTGAATATCTATGCCCCCAATATGGGAGCACCCAATTACATAAGAAAACCATTAATCAAGATAAAGAGTCACATTGATACGAATACAATAATAGTAGGTGGCGAATGTCTTTAATAGGCTTACGCTTTCCAGTCACTGCCAAAAGTTCCTCTTCCTACAAATCATTCCATAAACTCTATGGTGTGAAAAAGAGCTTGATAGTTCTACAGTTCCACCTAAAAAACGGAGAAACCTTGTCTAGCTTTAGCGGAGTCTAAAAGGCCTTACCCCAGGAGTGGTACCCAGCCACCAGGACTATTTCTTGACATTCATCTTCTCCTCTTGGTGGTATAAATGATGCAAGTTAGAGCAAGAGACTTGTGAAGTACGAGCAGGAACTAACAATCTCGTAAAGCATATTCTAGGGCTGACAAATCACTCAGAAATCCCAAACATCCAAATCTCCTGGGATGGCGAACCCAGAAGGTAACCCAGGTTTCCCCCTTCCAAAAAGCATAGTACCAGCATTGGCTTCATTGATATGCTGGAGGCGGCTGATTCATTTTGCCTGCTCTCAGATCAGCTGCTTGGGTTCTGAATGGCCTGACTCACCTGCCTCTGAGTCTCCTCCTCCTGGGGCCCTATGTTGTTCTGTCAGACTAACACCACCAGATTACGCTTGTCACCATCAATCAGCTTTCAAAAGAATGCAGCTCTGATATTAAACATTCTAGTGATCCATCAAGCAGACAACTGGAATTTTCATGAAATTCGCCCAGCTCTTTACGCTCCCTTCACCCATAAACCACCTGTAGAGTGCTCTGCAATGCGTGTTCTGCCATAACCTCCTGGATAGCCCCAACTCTCCTCCCTGCCTCCACGCTGTGGCCTTAACTGAAACTCCTCCCTTCCTAAGAAGATTTTTTCCCCTCCAGTGTCTCACGTGATGGCTGTTTTTATTCCCTTTATCCATATCCCTCAGGAAGACAATAAGGTTAGGGCAGTCCTTCCTCCCCGTTGCTGCTTATGGATCATTACAGACTCATCCCTCTCCTCAGATATCTTGCCTTATTAACGATCACGACATTCATCTCTATATCCTCTCCCATCTGGTTCCAACACTGGCCATCATCTATCTTTTTCACTGGAGGGTCTAGCTGTGACTCACAGCCTTGCTCTCTGGGTCGGGCAGGGTGGTTATTTTGGATAAACTTTACACCCATGTACATGATTGTTCCATCCTCCTGATCTATAGTCCACATTATTTTCCGTATCCTCCTCATTTCTCATGATGTTTTCCATTACTCCATCCATCTCAGCCTCTCACACTCACGATCACAGCCCGGATCTTTAGATAGTCTTTTTAGTTTCTTGTCATAAAAGCTGTAAAATACTTTTGGTTTAATATATGGGTTTTTGATAAGAGACTATTCACATTATCTTATATTTTTCTTTAAGTCATTCCATTTTTCACTTAGAATAAGTAGAAAGTTATGTTCATAGGCTTCAGAGATGTGAGCGCTGTTGGCCAGGTGTGACAAGTAGCTAATATCCAGAACGGATGAGCATTTCTCATTTCTCATAATGCATGTTTCTGGAAGGAAATGGCTTGCCAGACAGCCTATTAAGGTACCAGAATTAATGCAAATGTGTACAGGGATCTTTCATAACAAAACTGGTTATGAAACTGGTTCCAAGTATTCTAAAATTGGGCTGTTAGCTTGATTATCCTTCATTGTGATAGAAGGTGGACTTTTCCAAGTGCAAAAATACTTGTATTTTCCTAAATAAGAAAGTACTACAACTTATATTTTCCTAAATAACAAAAAAATAACCCCAGCTGTTATCAAATAAAGTATGTGCAATTATAATAGCTGTTTTATACATTACAGTGTCAACATTTTAAATATCTTATATTCAGAAAATGACTTTACGTGTGTAGGTTTTTGTGTTAATTATGAACATCACAACAACAATACTACAGTTTTCATTGCAAAAGTCTTATTAGATGATGTATTAAATAAACTTTTATGGATGGTATGAAGAAAATGCCATATGTACTATTGTATGTATAAAATAATATCTCAAAGACCATATATCAATTATAAACAGGATTGTGGAACATAAACTATTTTTAAGTTGGACGACCATCTGGATGCTATTATTAAAACTGTGCTCCTAAGAGTAGGAGTAGAGAATTATGAGGACAAATTATCCCATTGGTAAATCTGATAGACTGAGTTCCAAATATGTTCAAACTATTGATGCTTCAGACTTCAGAATAACTGTACCCAAGTGAAACCTTTATTATCATGGAGGAAACAGCACTCAGTACTCTCTCTTTTAATGTTATGGAAAAAAATATACCTGTATTCTTTTTTCTTTTATTACTTTTACCAAACAACTTTAGGTACAAAGTTATAAATATAGTAGCTTACCAAGGAGAACATTTTGAGGGAAAAAAAAAGACATTTTTAATTGGGACAGTGGGTGTGGCAGAGGTATCAAAATGAGTGCTCCTTCTTCCTTTCTTTGAAATTGTTTCTGGGAAGTTCCTGGTCAGTCAGGGACACCTAACTAGGAACAGTGTGGCCTTGTAAGTAGTTTTCAACCAATATCATGTGAAAGTAAAGGGAAAATGTCATAAAAGGGTTTTACAGAATTTATTGTAAGAAAATAAGAAGCGTGTGTACTCTCTCCATAGCACTTTCCCTTTTTGCTGACTGGGTATTTAAGCTAATGAGACACTAGAGGGTGGTCACACTACAGGATGGAATAAATAGGGGTCCCTGAATCACCACATGGAGGAGAGCAGCCAGTCAACGAGGAACAGCCTCAGATTGTTATTGGGAAAGAAAGTTGTATACCCAAAGCATTCGCTTTGAGTTCTATTTCTACAGGTGATAGATTTGAACTGACCAAGTAGTCAGTCAGTCCCTCTGGCAAATGTGTGATGGCGGAGCAGGGTGAAGGATAATGTCTATGGCTATGTCAGAGAAACGAATTTACAGTATCCTCAGATGGACTGTAACGATCGACCTTGAGAACATCATTACCATGTTCTAACAAAGTGTCTAGTCTATCAAATAAAACCCCAAGCCATTAAATTTATTCCTAGGTTCAGTGACCTCGGTCTTTGGTTAGGAAAAGAAAGAACCAAGCTAGGTTTTCTATTAAATTTTCAAGGAAGAATCGTTTCAGGCACTTTATATAGGTTTCAGGACTTACTTAGAAAAGTAAGTCTATATAACTCAGCACTTCCAAAAGGAAGTTGGACTGTCAAATTAATAGTCTAAAATTCCAAAGTCAGCAACTTCGCACCTGTGCTTGATGTACAGCTTTCTCTTTTGACCTCTTTCCTTCAGCTAGTCTACATCTAACACTGCCTCTAACCAACTTCCTTGTCACTGGAAACACCTATTGCCAATCTCTGAATACCTAAAAAATAAATAAATAAATAAGCTACACAATTATGATTGAGAACTCTTCTCTTGCACAGTAAACTTTTTTCCAAGTTCTAGAACTTCTCATTTTTTAAAATATTTATACTTTGTTTCGATTGCAAAGACTTCCCTCTATGTCCTTCTCAACTCATGAATTCCTATTATATATTATTGCCCTTAATCATTTACTCCACTCTTCCTATACTATGATTACACATCTTACTCCTGGGGGAAGGACTTTCTTCTCCATTTCATCCTTATCAAGGTTCATCATTGATACGTTTTAAACAATGAGTTGTGAACAGATACGATGTATCTGTATCTGTATGCTTGAGCAGAAGAAGCTTTAAGCATCATTGAGTGGTTGCTTCTTGTTCTTCTCCCTGCCAAGAGAATAGTATATCCTAGACAGAGGCCATACTTTAGCAGTGCAATTGTAAATCCCTGACAAACAACACAGGTGAGAAATAAACCACTGTTGTTTTTTGCAAGGCATTGATTTTTGAGTTGTTTATTACAGCAGCACACACTACCAAAGCCTAACTAATATAACCTGGAAATGCAATTGGGTGCAATTGAAAGGCCATTCTATTGAGAGTCAGAAAGCCAAAGTTAAATTCTTGACTTTGCCACCCCTGGATATGATAACTCCAAGCCAATAAATTAACTTCTGAATCTCTTTTTCTTATATGTAAAACAAGAAAAATTATTCCGGATCTGATAGGCTAATAGGTTCGATGATGAACATTGTATAAAAAAGTGTTCTGTAAGTACTGACACAACAGGCAACGGTTGGGTGTTACTATTATCCAGTGCTGATACATTCCCTCAAGTATTTCTGCCTGCAGCTTTTCAGTCAAGTATAAGGGATTTAGGAACATGTGGCTTTCACAGAGGATTGATCAGAGCCAGTAAGACTGAAACTATACAGCCAAGCCAAAGAAGTAATTAGAGGTAAAGATCAGGTGACCCAGCCAAAACCATGATCCAGCTGGGCACTCAGCAAACCCTAACCAAACCTTACAAACTGGAGCAAAACCAAGGAGAATACTAGAAGAGAGAGTCCCCCCAAACCCAGAATATAATCCAATATATTTACAATAGTGTTTATTATGAGCCAGGATCTTGAAGAGGACTTCTCAAGCACTCTCACTTTGTATGAATTCACACAGCTATTTGAAGGAGGTACAATGTTTATCTGCACTTTGCAGATGAAGAAGTGAAGTGTAGAAGTGTTAGGCCCCTTGCCAAGGTCACAGAGCTACACAGTGCCACATCTGGGATCCCTTAATCAGGTCAGTGATTGTATGTCTCTAAAAAGGAAAGGGAGGAAAGTTTCATAAATTCTGAACAAACACTGGACTCAAGAGAAAAACATAAAAGAAAATTAATAATCAATTAAGGTAAACGTATCCATTCCTTGCTAAGAAATCTTACTACCATCAATACTAAGAATATCAGGAAAAAATGAAAAATGTTAACCTGATTACTTATTGTTTTCAAGCCAGTAATTTCCCATCAGGAATATGTTCTATTTATAATAAACAAAATCACCTTCACTTTTCCTGCCCCTCCTTTACCCCCACCTCTCTCTCTGTCTTTCTGCACTGGGAGCAGCTCTCTTGCCATAGACCCTCATAACCTGAAAGTGTACACTTGTGCAAAGTTTGTCTTCACCCCATCTTGGTCAGGAACACCTCCCAGCTGCACCTCTCAGCTGCTGAACCCATCGCTGCCTGCAGAGGTGGTAAAACCACCAAGACACTGACAGATCAGAGCCTCAGCAGCTGGGCAGCCCCATGCCCCCTGACCTCACTTATGCTAGCTAAAGCTTCTGAACCATTTCAAGGGACGCTGACAGAGCAGCCAAGTTCATTGGGGTTGGGGCTGTCACAGTGGGGGTGGCTGGCTCTGGGGCTGGAATTGGGACTATGTCTGGGAGCCTCATCACTGATGATGCCAGCAACCCCTCTCAGAAGCAGTAGCTTCTGAGACCATTCTGGGATTTGCCCTCCCAAAGGCCATGGGGCTCTTTTGCCTGATGGTGGTCTTTCTCATCCTCTTCACCATGTGACGAAGCCCTCTCCACCTCCCACAGGTCTTTCTTCCCTTCTCACCTGCCTTGTATATTCCTTTTCCCATACCTCCCCAGGCAGCTTGGGGAAAGTGGTTGGCTCAGCGTTTGACAGAGGGAAGACAAATAACTACTGTATAGTAAGAAAAAAAAATAAACAAAATCAGATATGTGAACAAAGATTTATTTACAAAGAAGTTAATTAGTAATTATTATTTAAAAAAATTAAAGTAGTATAACCCAATGACCAAAAACAGAATGAATATAGAAACAGTGGCACAGCCGTGGGAAACTATGAAGGAAATGTATGTGGAGACAGAATTGCATCTAGCTACCATCCCAAGATATTTTTCTCTAAGACCCAAGTTAGAAAGAAATAAACCAAAGCATTAACCTTGACTATTCACGAGCGGCAGGATCATGGGTAATGTTGATCTCTTTCTGGTTTTTTGGTGTAAAATTTTAAATTCAAAAAATTACTTTTGCAAACTAAACTAAGGAGAAACTAAACAAAGGATCTATGCCCTTCATTTTGCAGATTGATGAATGTATCTGTGTGTGGTTTATTAAAAACAACAAAGAGAAAAACTAATGAAAGGATACAAATGAGCTCACCTTTTAGGAGCTCCCTCTTGCCACTGAGAAAGTGGGATGAAGTGAACTAAGCATATTCATTCAATATCCCTTATTAACCAGATTTATAGAATTATGATTGTATTGGGGTTTGCATGACTTCGAACATGACAGTGAGTAAAGCTAATTGCCCTCATAGAGAATTATTCCTGTCTTTGAAGTAGACATTATCTTAATGAATCATAAAATTTAAAAACTGATAGTTTTTTTAAATTTAGGAATATAATAGTTGAATGATTCTGCAAATATTTGGTTATGGACTATTTATTTGCAGTTGACTTTGGAATCCTTTTGAACACCAGTTTGCACTATCTGTGTATTTCCACAAGGTGATTAAGAAATTCTTTATCAATTTCATCTTACTTCAAAAGAACTATACATTATATGCATTCAGTCCATTGATAACTCAGAGTTCTACAATACCCGCTTTTGGTGAACTTTGGTATGCCAAAAGACATACAATATGTTACCATATATTTTCTTTTTATTTTAGGAAATTATAATCTTTCCATGAGACTAATTTCCACTTCAGAAAGTTAAGTCGTTTTTAGCAAAAACTTCCAGTCGTTACACTTTATAAGACAAATTATGTTTTTATATTATATATATATATTTTAAAGATTTTATTTATTTATTTGACAAACAGAGATCACAAGCAGGCAGAGAGGCAAGCAGAGAGGGGGTGGGGGGAAGCAGGTTCCCTGCTGAGCAGAGAGCCCGATGCGGGGCTTGATCCCAGGACCCTGAGATCATGACCTGAGCCAAAGGCAGAGGCATTAACCCACTGAGCCACCCAGGAGCCCCTTTATATTATATTTAAATGAACATACATTTTACATAATTACAATACTGTGAAGATGAAGTATTTGGCCATAGACCTTCAAAAGCACTTCTTAGATGATTTCCACATTTATAATCCAATTTTAGTATCTGTATAATCTCACTCTTATTGACAACAAGTTAAATTAATATCCTGATGTTATATATTTAGATTTTTGTTTCTAATTAGGCACCATATTATCTAAAATCCTACTCCTCATCACTCCTTATTCTTATTTCAAAGCCTGAACTTTTAGCCCATCCTTATGTCCTGCTTACTACATACTTTCTACTTTCTCCACATCTTTATGCCTCTCTTGTTCTTAAGTATTTTTACTTCAAATATAACATTTCTTTAGAATTACTACTAGAAAGTGATTTATTTAGACAAAAATATTTATAGATTGCATCAGTCAGGATTCAACCAGAGAAGCAGAACCAACTTCTAAGACAGATAGATGATAAATAGATGATGGATACATAGGTAAAAAGACAGATAATGATGATAGATAATCAGACAGATGATAAATAGCTTGAATATCCTTTGTCCTTTACAGTTCCATATCAGTTTTCATAAACACACACACACACACACCCCTACTGGATTTTTAAAAAAATTTTATTTATTTTGAAGGGTGCCTGGGTGGCTCAGTCAGTTAAGTGTCTGCCTTCGGCTCAGGTCATGATCCCAGGTCCTGGGATTGAGTCTCACATTGGGCTCCCTGCACAGCAGGGAGTCTGCTTCTCCCTCTGCCTCTTCCTCTCTCTCTCACTCACTCTCTCTCTCTCTCTCACATGCATAAATAAATAAATAAAATCTTAAAAGAGAATTTTATTTTTTTTAAAGAGAAACAAAGGGCATGAGCAAGGGGAGGGACAGAGGCAGTAGGAGAGACAGAATCCCAAGCAGACTCCACATGGAGTGTGGAAACCTACATGCGGCTCAATCTCACAGCTGAGATTTTGACCTGAGCTGAACTCAAGAGTCAGCGGCCTAACCAACTGAGCCACCCAGGCGCCCTCACAACTACTGGAATTTCGATTGGGATTGCTTTATTATATAGGTCAATTTGCAGATTTGATATCTTTGCAAAATGCAGTCTTCTCATCTAGGAATGTTTTATGTATTTCTGTTCATTTAGGTCCTCTTATTAATATATTTCCATATTATTTAGTAGTTTTGGTACAGAGATCGTGTGCTTATTATGTCAGATTTATTTCTAGACATTTGATACTTATAAGTGATTTCTTTACAAAATTTCATTTTTTATGTATTCATTATTTTTACATAGAAATACGGTTAATTACACACACACACACACACACACATATATATGCTTACATCCAGTGATCTTGTTAAATTTACGTATTAGTTCTAACAGCTTAGCTGTAGCTTTCGGAATACCTATATTCACAATTCCTGTCTTCTGTAAACAATGAGAGTTTCTTCCTTTTTAAATTTTGTGTCTTTTATTTGTCTTTCTGGTCATCTTGCATACTTTTTTTTTTTTTAAGATTTTATTTATTTATTTGACAGACAGAGATCACAAGTAGGCAGAGAGGCAGGCAGAGAGAGAGGAGGAAGCAGGCTCCCCGCGGAGCAGAGAGCCCGATGTGGGGCTCGATCCCAGGACCCTCAGATCATGACCTGAGCAGAAGGCAGAGGCCTTAACCCACTGAGCCACCCAGACGCCCCTCATCTTGCATACTTGATTTTAATCTTGTTTTCAATCTTTCAATGGAATCCTGCAATTTTCTTAAATAGGTACTATATTTTCTTGTTAGAATTATTCTTCGGATTTAATGATTTCATTATAAATAGGGTATTTTTTTAGCCATTACATTTTCTTTTCTTTTTCTTTTTCTTTTTTTTTTTTTTAACAAAGATTTTATGTATTTATTTGACAGAGAAAGCACAAGCAGGGGGAGGAGCAAAGAGAGAGGAAGACACATGCTCTCTGCAGAGCAGGGAGTCTGATGTGGTGCTCTGTCCCAGGACCCGAGCCCAAGGCAGATGCTTAAAAGACTGAGCCACTCTGGTGCCCTGCCATTACATTTTCTAACTAGTTACTGGTAGGATATAAGAAAGACTTTAATTTCTTCTTCCTCTTCTTCTTCTTCTTTTTTTTTTTTTCTGTGTATAATGTGTCCAGTCACGTATTGGAACCTAAAATTTCTTATTAATATAAGAAGCATTTATTTGATGTCTTTTGATATTTGAGGGATATGATAGTTGGGGGGAGAAAAGATACTTCTCCCTCTTCCTTGTCAAGACGTAGAATTCTTAATTCTGTTTAATGTCTAACTGCATTGGCCTAAATTTCTGGACAAATTCTAAATAAAATTGAACAAATAAACATCCTTATTTTGTTGGTGATTTTGTAAAGAATATTTATAGAATCTCATCATTATGGATCATGCCAATTCTTTAAGATAGATACACTTCATTATAAAATGGGATCATCTATTTTCTCACAGATTTTTTTTTTCTCTTAAAAAAGAACAGATATTGACAATTTCATGGGTTTCTTCATAATCCACTGGTAGGTTCTTAAGGCTTTTATGATTTGACCAGTTAATTAGATAGCCTGCTATATTTATTATCTTCTCATTTTGAAAGTGTTTTATTGTTCTGCTGGATTATTGCTCCCCGTATTTTACTTACTTTCATATCTATGTTCATAAGAACACTTAGTCTAGCACATTTAAAATAACATGTACATTCTTTTTTTTTTAAATGACTCATTTACTTTAGAGAGAGAGAACAAGCAGGAAGGGCACAGGGAGAGGGAGAGAGAACCTGAAGCAGATTCTGCACTGAGCCTGATACAAGGCTTGATCTCAAGAGCCTGAGATCATGACCTGAGCCTAAACTAAGAGTCTGATGCTTAACCAACTGTACCACCCAAGGGCTCCAACATGTGTATTCTTTTTTTTTTTTTTAATTTTCAAAGTTTTATTTATTTATTTGACAGAGAGAGAGATCACAAGCAAGCAGAAAGACAGGCAGAGAGAGGGGGAAGCAGGCTCCCTGCTGAGCAGAGAGCCCAATGCAGGGCTCCATCCCAGGACTCTGGGATCATGACCTGAGCCAAAGGCAGAGGCTTTAACCTACTGAGCCACACAGGCACCCCCAACATGTGTATTCTTAATAACAAAATGCCTTATAATAACCAGGGTATTATAAGAATACTATAATTTCTTAAAAAATGAAAACAGTGTTCAAGGACAAGACAGAAAAAAAAATATGAAACTCTATTCTATCACCAAACTAAAATGTGTTTCAGAATTTAAAAATAATATATCTTCTTTTCATAAAATCCCATTGCATAAAAATGTTCATGCAAAGGCAAGGCTTTTATAAAAACATCAAAGGAGGAGATAAATATATTTGGGTTTGAGACTTAATAAATTTCTTCCATTTAACATGCGCAAAACATACACATGTGGAATATGTTCCCATGGAAAATCTGTCATTTCGCAGCCATACCAACTTTGGCAAATGATTTAATATCATCAGACTTCAATTTCATCAACTATAAAACAGTTAGAACAATGCCATCTCTAATTGCCTCACTAGATAACTATGAAAATAAAATGAGATAATGCATATGAAATTGTCTCATAAACCATAAAGACCACAAAGTGCTGTAGGACATGGTGGGTCTGAGTTATTGACCATAAAATTTCACTATCTGCCCATGTCACATGCCTACAATCAGGGAGAGAAACTGTTGCAAATAGAATGAAAGGCTGAGTAGCGAGGAAAAGGACAAAGTACATTTACATAATATTAAAGATTCATCAGACTAATTATTTCTCTCTCTCCCAATATTGGGGATATCAGTACTAAACCTACATTGATACTGTTCCATGGCCTCTCTGGTTCTTGAATTCCTTACTTGCAATAATCGTGTACTTCATCTCATTTATCTTAATAATAACTTCACATTTGCCGAAGTCTCACCTTTAAGCATCATAGGTTCTGACCACCATCCTACTATTTCACGCCTCTTCCTTCTGTACCAATGCCAGTAACTCTTCAACCCGGTGCTTTCCTCCAATATACCAATATTCAAGCCCCTTGTATTCCTCTATTCCTTCCTTATGTCTTAGATTCCTTTGCCTGCCACTAAAAACATTGCTTTGCAAATACCCTCCACTCCCTTACTCCTCTCTCCTGTCATTGCTTGCTCCAGAAAACTGAATTCCAAGTCTGTTTAAATTTAACTCACTGCTGCTTTCATGCCTGCACCCACTGGTAAACTAAAAGTGAGCTTGTTGTAAATTAGCCTCATTTTAAATTGTTGGTGATAAGCCTCAACTCGGCCTCCTTTAGTTCTTTTGGCTTGTCCTCAATTCACTATCCCAACTCTTCAAGAATGTAACTAATTTGCATCCCTTTCTCAAAACTGCAATATCTGCTCTTCTTCTCACATTTATCTGATAACTAGTTCTTATTTCACTGAGGAAAAAATAAAGAACTGTCACATACTTCTAAACCACATCAGTAACCTACTGGCTAGTGTAATCATTATTTGGGTCTTTTCTCTCCTTACGATCTAAGGCCAAGTCACCGTTCGGATGCAAGAGTCCATCTCCTTGACCTGGTAAAGGACAGCACATCTGATGATTTCCCCCCTTTAATTCTCAACCATTAAAAAACTCATTTTCGACATTTTGCGGTAAAATTCAGTGAAAATGTTATCTCTCGTTGCTGATTCCACTTGTCTTTCTCCTGGTCTCTTCTGAACCCACTCCCATCAGGCTCTATGAAAACCGCCCTTCGCCTTCACCTCCAGGTTGCCAAATACTAATGACTATTTCTCAGTCCTCTCTTAGCAACACTGGACACATTTAATCAGCCCGTTAGTTTCAGGGGCTGTCCTAAAACAATCTGGAATATTCTATTCTCCACATCCTAAAGTAAAATGTAGTCCTCCAACTAAACAGCATTTTCAAAAGAAGCAGTCAAAATTGTATATATTTTCAAAAGATTTTATTTATGAGAAAGAAAGAAAGAGAGAGAGAGATGGGAGAGGAGGAGGAGGAGGAACAAAGGGAGAGGGACAAGCAGACTCTGCCCTACACAGGGCTCATCCCATGACCCTAAGATCGTGACCTGAGCTGAAACCAAGAGTTGGATGCTTAACTGACTGAGCCACCCAGGTGCCCCCAAAATTGAATATGTTTTTAATCCTCAGCTGCCCATCCATCTTCATCCTCAACAGGAGATTTTATGATCCACTGCAGGGATTATGACCACCTCGACTGTGACCCTATCTAAAATCTGAAAAACAAAATTTGATCCACAGTGTAGATGACCGCCACTTATTATGTTTATCAAATTTTCATTTTTCTAGAACCTTTTTATTCAGACTTGAGCATCAGTCACCAAAGTTTTTATCTCAGGTACTTTCGAGTACTGCTCTGCCTCAACGATAATTACCCTGTCTGAAGGCCTCAATTTATAAAGTGTTTGCTTGCTTAGTGCTTATGACGTACATGTCACAGCTCAAGTACTTGATGGAGAAAAATATTAAATGAAGTGCACTTGTTTTGAAGATAATTTCATTTAACATCTCCAAAGCAGGGTATAATTAAGTTACTCTGTCATACAAAATGATGGAGGCTTTAAATAAGTAACATCTGGTTATCCCAGTGATGGAACAAGACCAGGGCAGCCCTTGGCGAGAAAGGTCTGCAAACTCAGTCCACGCAGCATGATAATAGGCCTGCAGGACGATGACGGTAAGAGCTGAGACAGGAAGACACCTGGAAGATGGATCAAACAAGTCCTCGTAGCTCCTAGCATGCATTTCAATGGCATTAACCTATAGAAATTAATGATAAGCACTTATCTATCAGCCCCATAGTCGAAATGCTTTTCTATGTCCAGATAATTTAATGTTGGTCACGGCAGGTCAATGAGCGCATTTCTCAGCAAGTGCTCATTTAAAAATGTAACTACTGTTTAAAGACCACATTTAATTCAAATAAGAGATTAAGTTTAGCCTATTCATTCATGTAATAGTACCACAGTGAGTTTTTTTTTTTTTAAAGATTTTATTTATTTATTTGACAGAGAGAGATCACAAGTAGGCAGAGAGGCAGGCAGAGAGAGTGAGAGGGAAGCAGGCTCCCTGCCAAGCAGAGAGCCTGATGCGGGACTCGATCCCAGGACCCTGAGCTCATGACCTGAGCCAAAGGCAGCGGCTTAAACCACTGAGCCACCCAGGCGCCCAGTACCACAGTGATTTTAAAAAAGTCAGTGTCCCTATAACAAATCAATATGATTGTTATTTCTTTAAAAACTCTTGCACAGATTTTAATGAAATCAGATTTGCAACAATGACCTTAAAATGTCAGAGTTGGCCTTTGTAAAATAAATGTGCTATTAAAAATATTAAATAATTGCCTCCCTTTTTGGAAAGTCGAGTCAAGTTGTGTTTGCATGAATCTATTGTTGGAGTATTTTGTTGGTTTTTTTTTTACAAAATGTACTGTTGCTTGGTCTACATGTCACAAGGACAAAAAAGAAAATTTGATGTATGTACTTTTTTGTGCATTTATCAGAATTGTTCTTAAGTCATATTGTTGATCTTCTTGACTTGAAATCATTTTGAGGGCTGTTACCAGATTAACTCACCTAATTAGTATTTTATGACAGCATTTTTATTTTTAAATTTTTTTAAATTTTTACTTTTTAAAGATTTTATTTATTTATTTGACAGAGAGCAAGAGATCACAAGTAGGCAGAGGCAGCCAGAGGGGGAGGGGGAAGCAGGCTCCCTGCTGAGCAGAGAGCCCAATGCAGGGCTGGATTCTAGGACCCTGAGATCATGACCTGAGCTGAAGACAGAGGCTTAATTAACCCACTGAACCACCCAGGAGCCCTATTACATCATTTTTAAAGCAAGAATTTATTATCATTTATTAAGCATTATTAAACAAGCAAATTTAAATCTAGCAAGCATTTGTTAATGACAACTATGGTTGTCATATAATATGTCATATAATAGTATACCATTAGTCACAAGGTCTATGTCCTTAAGAGAAAACAGATACAGAAGCAAAAATGTCACAATAATATGCTAAAAGCTGAAATTGAGAGACAGAAGCATGATGAAGTAGTATATAACCCTGACTGGGAGTTCAGTTATAGTTTCCTCAAGCAGATGTACCCAAAATAGATCTTGATAGACACGTTCAATATAGGAAGGGGAGGAAAATGAACAGTTTTCTGGGCAGGGGGAATAGCAGGAACAAAAGCATGAGGTATGAAATAAGCATAGGAGGATTTGCCCTTGGTCTCCATAAATAATCGTAATCCAGGAAATGGTTAGTGGTATCTGGGGAAGGAAGCTAAGCGATTTTCATAGAAGCTTTTATATGATACATTGAATGTTAAAGAGCTTGGTTTTTAAGGAGATTTAAAAAGGAATTAGAACCACAGCTACTGTAGTATATCAAGGCTGGGTGTAAGTGAGGCAAAACAGAAGACTCAAAAATCTTTCATGGTTACCTTTCTCCCGTAGTAGCAATTCTCAGCCTTTTTGGTCTCAAGACTTCAAAATCCTACAAATTATTGAGGACACCTAAGTGCTTTTGGTTATGTGGGCTCTGTCTGTCAATATTTATAGCATGTGAAATTAAAACAGAAATTCAAAAATTATCTATGAAGTTTTTAAAAAATAATAATGTTTAGCCCATTATATAACAAACACATTTTTTGAAAAGTATTTTTTCAAAATATAATAAATATACAAACAAGTATACTTGTGGCTTTTTGTTCTGTTATGTTTTGCATTTTTGCAAATTGCTTTAATTCCTGGCTTAATAGAAGACAACTGGACCCTACGTTCTTCTACAATGCCATCTGTGGTTATATGTCGTTTCCATTAAAGTGTATAAAGAAAACTCGGTCTCACGCAGATAATATCTTTGGGAAATGGGGGAGTGTTTTAATAACCTTTACAGATAATTATAGATATTCTTCTTTGATATTACCCTATTATTCAACTATAGTAGTTTCTTAAAGGTTAGTTGTAATGTGGAACCCCAAACAATGTCAATATACCATTACATTAAAATCCACTGGTCTATGTCACTGTTTGGATGGATCTTTCATCCCTGAACGATTTTGTCACATCACGTATTTATTACCGGATAAATATTTGGTCACCAAGGTATACTAGTCTCTCATGTTGACACATTTCATTACACATTATCAAAAAACTGCATTTGTTAATATCACCATTGGGCCCATCAGAAAATTATTTAGGAATTGAAAAGTGACCAAGCTCACGGTGACAGTATACATTTTCCAAAATTCCACTTTTTGCTTGAAAGCTCAAATTTTATCAATGGCAACAAATACTCTCAGTTGTTTTCCTTTAAGTGACAAACTCACTCCATTTTCAAGGAAATATCTGCCATATACCCAAGTTTGAATAACCATAATTTATCTGTCAGTCATTTCCTCAAGCAAAAAGAGCATTCCATAAAAAAAGAAGCTAGTTCAGCTTGCAATTCAATCTCATAAGAGTCTTTCCTTGACACAACCACCCTACTTTGGAAATTTAGAAGCACTTCTTTTTTCATCGTGTAGAAACCCCGTAAGTCAAGATTTAATGAAATTAGTAATTCTGTTTCATCAATAGCACTCAACGGCAACTGATTTTTTCCCCCCTAAATTTAAGTGCGTGGTAGTGAAGAATATGGTGACTAACAGCACAATGTTGGTGTCAGTGTCTTGATTCATGTTAAGCCACCACCAGCACTCACCTGCAAATACTCTTGCATCAATAACGCAAATGTCAAGTCAGTGAAAAAGACAAATGATATTTTAGTGTTGTTATGAAAATAATCTTTACTTCACAGATACCTAAAATATTTTGGGGACCTCCAGATGTCCTCAGGCCACACTTGGGAAAAATGCCATGCCAAAACCTCAAGCATACATCCTTATGCCTGACATCCAAAAATCTGGTCCCACTGCACTCAGGTTTATACCACTGGCGCCCCCCTCTGGTGCTTTGGACCAGAAATGAATTACACCAGGGACCTTCCTGGTTCTCCAGCTTGTTGATGGCCTATCACGGGACTTCTAGGCCTCCTTAATCCGGTTAGCCAATTCCAATAATAAATCCCTTCATATATCCATATGTCTAGATCTAGATCTAGATATCTTACTGGTTCTGTTTCTCTGGATAATCCTGACTAATACACATGCTATTTGTGATTTTTCTTTGGGAATTAGAACTATCTCCTAAACTAAACTATAAAATTTCCAGAGGGGAGGACTGTTTTATACTATGTATAGTACTCAGCCCAGAGTTGAGCATATAATAAATAATCATATTCATAATATTTTGAATTTTATAAATCAGTATTTTTAAAGTAGTTCACAGATACGCATGTGCCTCTATGTATGTAAATATCCTTATATGAGGTATTTTAATATAAATTTTTTTAAAATATCTTTTTGGGGTAATGAATAAATATCCAAGATGTACGTAGCTAATATAGACTATCAGTTTATAAAGCAACATACAAATATGATGATAATGTAGCTGCATATAGTGGAAAGGAAACTGGACTGGGAGATAGAAAATCTACATTTAAGTATACACACAGAATAGACCTAGAAAACCTTATGGATATAGAGCAGCCACAAAACTTGGGTCCCAGCGCCTTTAACAGCAAAATGTTCCCCTTTACAAACGTGATATGTAAATGAGAAATTTCACGAGAATTTTTCTTATAAGCAAAGTAGTATTCAAATGCAATCTTTTGATGTTCCCTGTTACCTTGAGACTTGCACAGTAATTGCAAATTATCATCAGGCATAAGATGACCAGATGGAGTCATGCACAGCACGACAATTAGGAGGACTGGACACGTCAATGAGGTATCTTTGAGCTCTGTTATACATCAAAAAAGTACAATCCAAAACACAATCCAAAAATAGCTGAGATGCACCACACTCCATTCAGAGGACGACTTGAATACTGATTAAGAACTATGTGCGAACACATCTCACAGGGCACCTGTGCGAGGCGGCAAGCCTTCACGGTCCAGTGTTAGCAGCCTCACTCTGAAAGCCTTCAGGAATGACAAGGCTCTGAAGAGGTGACACAGATTTATACAGAGCACCACAGAATGATTTCATAAAAACCATTGGGTCTCTCTTTTCTCCATTAAAGTTTTACCCCCATCCTCTGCAACCCTTGCCTCTCTCTTTAAAAACATGCCTTGTCTTAGTCAATTCCTCCCGTCCTACTCAAGTTTTCACTTCACCCTGCCCCTGCTAAGAGCTCTTTCCCCCATTCTGATTACTGTCCTCTTGATGGCGACAGCAGTAATCTGTTGCATAAAGTCTTCCATCCTGGAGATTTTATGAGGCCTTAGAGAGTTTTTGCAGTCACAGCCGCACATCTGGACCCAAGTATAAGCCTGTGACATTTCTTAAAATTAAGATGGGGGAAAAAAGAGCCTCACAGAATATGAACTATGCAGTGGGCAATGCTCTGGGCTTCCTTTTGTGTAACTGGATAAGTAGGGGAGAGAGCTGGCGTTTTCAGAGGTCTTCGTGGGAATGGGTCCTCATGGACGCTACATATAGCCTCTTACCTCTGCTTCCTCACCTAGCTCAGACACTGATCCCTCACACCTACACTCCCTGGTATTTCTTCTCAAATAAACTGTCTACACTCAAGTCTTTGTCTCCTCTTCTGCTTTCAGGGAAACCCACACTCAGATCATCACCATCTTCTATGAAACATGCACTATATTCCAGGATCTGTACGTAGATGACATCCAATGCTGGAATAATGCTGGTAGAGTCCCCATTTTAAAGATAAGGAAATGGTGATTTAGAAAGATTCGTATGCTCAGAGCCACATAGCTAAAGAATAACAGAACCAGGATGTGAGTACCTTTGGACCATCCAACTCCAAAGTTATAAAATGTACACTGTATACTATATACTATGCTATACCAATGTTGCCAAGAGTCACAAATATGAATAACTTCTCTATGCAGTGCCCTTGGGAGGAACAGTTCAAGTGATTAGGAGAGTTTGTTTAATCTGTTTACTCTATCCGCTCTGAAGTCTGAGGTTGAGAGTTTCTAACCAGATTAGTTTATCTTGAGAGTTCAAAAGTAAGAATTGCTCTATAAGTATTGGTACCGTTTTATGGGTTTCATAAAACTATATACTATTTCACAGAAACATAATTTCCTTTTCCATAGACCCTAGATAATTTTCTCAATGTAGCCCATCTTCTTGTTTAATTTTACCAAAACTTAATTCTGCGCTATTATAAATATTCCAAAAAAAGACTAAGTCTTAAAATAGTGTGTTTCTATTATCTTCATTTTACAAGCAAGTACAATGGGATGAATATTGTTGTTTGTCATTTAAATTTTCATAAATACTTGATGTGCTTCTTTCAAGAAGCTTCAGTTTAGGAAAGGGATTACTCACAAATTTAGAGCTTGCATTTTATAAGTACGTAAATGTAAATGTACAGAACTTAACAACTTTTACAAAATTTCATACTGTTAGAAGTAATGGGGCATCATACAAACGACAATCAACTGGAAATGAAGAGCATGTGAATTCCTCTTATTATTCCTTTCCTACAGAGTCCATGAGCATTTGGTCAATTTATTTTTTTTATTCTTAGCCACAAGTGTCTTATTTGTAAAATAAAGTTAATAATCAGAAGGACAATTGAAAGAATAAAATAATGGTTGGAAATAACTTCAGAAAGAGAAGATAATAAATCAGTGGATGTGAAAAGATTCTCTTTCCAGTCTAGCCTTCAATGAATTTCAGAATATTTTAATCATGTGTACAGATTATATGTTTCTACAAGGCCCACTTCCTTGTTTGTCTTTTTGAATTGATGTCTAAATATTACGGAAGTTGACTTCAGAGAGGAATGATAAAACTATCCTTTCTTTCATTGTATAGTACTAATTATGCCAGATCTCCATAAGCTTTAAAAATACAATAACTGGGTGGCATCTGGGTGGTGCAGTCTGTTAAGTGACCAGCTCTGAGTTTCCAGCTCTGAGTTTTCTGAGTTTTCTGAGTTTCAAGCCCCGCATCAGGCTCTGTGCAGAGTGCGGAGTCTGCCTGGGATTCTCTCTCCTTTTCCCTCCCTCTCTGCCTGCCCCCCCACTCTCTCTCTCTTTCCCTCTAATAAACTAATCTTTTAAAAAAATACAATAATACCAAATTAGCTTTTATAAAGCTCTTTTTATGTGTCAGGAACTGTGCGAAGAACTTTATATTCATTATCTTCCCTTAGTTTAACCCTAATACAACCCACAAGTCAGATCTTATTCACATTTTATAGGTGGTGAAATCTGAGCTACAAAGGGGATAACGGATGCACAACGCTGGTGTCATGCAGCGAACCTCACAGCCAACCTCGGCTCCTCTCTCCTGAAGCCTTGCCCTTGCTTCATCATCTCATGCCGGTTCTTCATTAATACTGTTAAGTCTTGGCAACTCTACGGCAATATTACTAAACAAAATCATTTTCCTAAAGATTAGATTGAACTAATATTGAACTTAGGTAGCTTTACGATAGGGCAACACTGGTTTTATAGATTAAGATGTAGACAGACTCATAGATAGGTATTTCTTATACATAAATCTCCAAATTGAGTAATTCTGTCAGGAGAACCTCTTTTCCTAGGCTAAGCTGACATACAAACAAGAATTCTGAAGATCTGTTAGTCAAAATAGCGACAAACAGAAATCACAGATGATTGATTTTAATGATAAACCCATTTGAATACTGCCTGAAATACTTCTTAAAGTCCATAAAGATACGTTTGCTAGGATAAATATAAAGTGTGCCTGAAAAGGCGCCGGTCTGTAGGAGGAGAAGGAAGTTTTGGGAAGTACTGCTCATTTACTGATTTTGCTGGAGAAGTTATTGAGGGTTTTTTGTTTGTTTTCTTTTTACTAGAAAGTGGATACAATTTTTTCATCTAATAAAATTGTTTCATGATGAAATCCCCTCTCCTCCCCCAAAAAAGGGGATCAAAAACATCTGACTTTAAGAAACCAGGGGCTCTGTTACAAAATGTAACAGTAGGACTAATGGCAGGAGAGACGGGGCCAAGTTCCAGGTACGGAACACAGAACGTCTGCCACACGGAGCAGGGAGAGGACAGAGCTGCAGGGGAGGGGCTGAGCGGAGCACAGTGATCACAGGACCGAGGAGACACTGGCTCAGAGACGTTGAGTGAAGTTTCTCCCAGAAAGGAAATAGAGGAGCATGTACCGACAAGATTAACAGGGATGTGAAGAGAGTAATGATCATCCTTCCCTGAAGAACGGATTTTAGCAGAAGGAGGGGCTGAGCTGTAGAAAAAACTCCTATGGCAGGCTCTTTGTGAGAAGAAAATGAACAGATGCATGCATTAGCACAGGTTTATAGCTGTGCTGCTTTTTAACTTTTAATTTGTTTTTTTTTCATTAGTTTTCTTTGTAATTAAAATATAATCAACATACCGTGTTATATCAGTTTCAGGTATACAATATGATTCCACAATTCTATACTCAGTGCTCATCAACGTAAGTGTACTCTTAATTCCCTTTATCTGTTTCACCTTCCCCCCACACACCTCCCGTCTGCCAACCATGTTTGTTCTCTGTATTTAAGTGAGGTGGGGATTTTTTTTCATCTCTTTCTTCTTTGTTTGTTTCTTAAATTCCACATATGAGTGAAATCATATGGTATTTGTCTTTGTCTGACTTATTTGTCTGACTTATCATTATACCCTCTAGGTCCAGGGCAAATGGCAAGAACTCATTCTTTTTGATGGCTGAGTAATATTCCAGTACACAACATGTGTGCGTGTGTGTGCATGCACACACACACACACACCCCACATCTTTATCCCTTCATCTATCAATGGGCACTTGGGTTACTTCCATATCTTGGCTACTGTAAATAATGCTGAATAAGCATGTGGGTACATACATCTTTTCAAATTAGTATTTTCATTTTCTTTGCGTAAGTACCTAGTAGTGAAGTTACTGGGTCGTATGGTAATTCTAGTCTTGTTTTTTTGAGGAACCTCCACACTGTTTTCCACAGTGCCTGTGTCACTTTCCATTCCTACCAACAGTGCATGAGGGTTCCTTTTTCTCTACATCCTCACCACTACTTGTTACTTCTTGTCTTTTTGATACTAGCCATTCTGACAGGTAGAAGAGGTTATCTCACTGGGGTTCTGATTTGCATTTCCCTGACAATGAGTGGTGTTGATGGGCTGCTTCTGACTGAGGCAGCTTTACTGAGTAGAACATCTGAAGTTTTGCTCCATCTGTGACTTTGATCACATCTCCAACCTCTATCGGGCTGCTTTTGCATTTTCTAAGTTAGACTAATAGAGGACATCTCAGAGTTTTTAATGGCCAACTCTACATGGAGATCTCCCTAATCTATCTCTAACCCAGACACCTCCCCGTGTTTCCCCCGAGAAGATGGAGTAATTTATCTGATCTATAAGGTTAGGCAAAGGCACTAAGAATGCACAACTTAGCTACTTCCAGCCTCTCTTTTTGGAATCGGTTGGCTGTGGGAGGCACATTCTTCTCTCTGTGACTGCTGTCATGAGGAATAACCTCCCACAGCATGACTGGCAGGGGAAATCTCAGCTCTGCAGACCTGCTCTCTCTCTTGCACAGTCTCAAGAACCAGACATGGCCACTGGGGGAGGGAAGAGTGTTAGGAAGCCAGCACTCAGCTCTCAGATCCAAGCTATCTTCTGTAATACATATATACTATAATGAAGATGATCATTTTCTTATTTATTTATAAGTCTGTATTAATCAAGCAATTAGTTTGGTATCTATAGGAAGAGAGGAGCCTATTTGTGATTCTCATATAATAACAAGTCTTTTGATATAGATTATTATAAGTTGTCATCATTTTTTAAAGAAGCGATTGAGTCACCAGCTCAGATAGACAGGCACAGTACTTAATACTTAGAATTATGCTTCCCCTCCCCAATGGGGAAGCATAATTCTAAGTATTAAGTACTGTGCCTGTCTATCTGAGCTGGTGACTCAATCGCTTCTTTAAAAAATGATGACAACTTATAATAATCTATATCAAAAGACTTGTTATTATATGAGAATCACAAATAGGCTCCTCTCTTCCTATAGATACCAAACTGGAAGCGAACCATAAGAGACTATGGACTCTGAAAAACAACCTGAGGGTTTTGAAGGGTCAGGGGTGGGAGGTTGGGGCAACCTGAGGGTTTTGAAGGGTCAGGGGTGGGAGGTTGGGGGAACAGGTGGTGGGTAATGGAGAGGGCACGTTTTGCATGGAGCACTGGGTGTTGTGCAAAAAGAATGAATACTGTTACGCTGAAAAAATAAATAAAATGAGAAAAAAAAAAAAAAAAAAAAAAACAAAAAAAAAAAAAAAAAAAAAAAAAAGAATTATGCAAACTAAATATCATTTCAAACACTCTTTGAGAATGTCTGCTAATTAGTCACATGTGAATTATCAATGTCATAGACTTGATTCTAGTGATTTTTAGAGTACCTTTAAGAGCCCAATCCATCGACCACATCATAAATATTCCAGTCTCTGTTCATAATTTATACTTGTATCTCTTTAAAAAAACAAAATCAGCAAAATATAAGCCAATAGCACAGTAGCACAGTAATTGTTTGCAAGCACTTAGATTAGAGCTCCTTAAGAAAACTCTTGGGGAAGACAGGTAAATACATACAACACATGGTTTTCCTTTACTTTCAAAGAACCTGTAGTACATTTCTTAATGGATCACCCACTAAAAATAAATAAATAAATAAATAAATAAATAAAGTAGAAAGAAAGAAAAAAAGAAAGGACTAAAATCTTAAAAAATAGAACTGTTATACATTTGAATGCTACTGCCACTGATTAAAAGTATAGAATTTCAAACTGCACTTCTCTTGAAAACATGTTGCTACTTTGTTGACCTAGGTTATCAAAATCACAAAATGAAATGTTTAAGAATGTACAAAATCCAGTTCCCTCAAAGCAAATTGAACACTGGAAAATGCTATATATGCTTGGTGAAAACGGATGACTGTTGAATTGAATCCACGATGCTCAATTAAGTTCACAGCATAAATAATTTCCAGTGAGCATTTACAATGGACCTTTTCGAATAACAAAAACACGAAATTAAAAATCAATTAAACAAATAGAAAAATGCAACCTTTATATATAACTGTTTGTTCTCTCAAGTGGCTACGGCCCATTAATAATAAAAACATTTGCAAACTCTGCTACAGCACTGGGACAGAGACTGTGGCTCTTGCCAAAAGGTCAGGAAAGAAGTAAGAATATGACAGTCGCGCAGCAGGACTCACAGAGCTATCTGAAAACACGCAGCCTCCAAAGCAGAGGTCAGTCGGCGGAGGGCTTTAGAACAGAGAGCTGGGCGAGAGCCAGCTTAGCCAGCCAAAGTCTGCTCTAAACGGCAAAATCAGAGAGTGGAAATATAACGAAAGGAACGAAGAGGATCCAAATATTTTAGAACTAAGTAAAGTGGGTAGATTAAAATCTATTAATCAGAAGATGCCATTTAAAGTGCCGTGATGACAGTACAGCAATCAGAACAGATTTGACATCGAAAAGGATCACAGGTCTTGATACTTTTTCATTCTAAGTTTGATAATTGGCTGTATTTGGTGTAAGAACCAGATATCCAGGACCTTAAAAGTAGAATAATAATAACTGGGATCCCCAAGTGGAAGACAGGGCTTGCTGAGTAATAAGAATTTTAAATGATTTTATCACTCAGTCTTTGTGATTAGGGGTTCTTAAAATATCAGAAGTTGTGTTAGCAGAGAGAGCACCCATCAGCTAAATCATGATACTGAGAACTAATGTATGAAGATTAGTCCAGCCCCTTCATGTGATGATTATCCACAAATACCCTGGTAATGAATATCAGCAAATGCACTTACATCTTTCTGCTCCATTGAGAATGCATGAATTAGGATAATATTAAATACCAGGTACGTAGAAGGAATTTAATAAGTAAAGGGAATAGTGATTATGGCCAGGAACGAAGAGGAATGAAGAGCGGCACGATGTCATATTTCCCCCAAATTAAGAAAAGAAAAAAAAAAAGGAGCAGCATGTGGAAAGAACATGGAGGCACAGGTGGGAAAGGAAATGGTCCTGATTATACAGCTGTGTACTAGGCTATCAGTGCTTTGCATTTCTCATTTGGTATCTCTTCATTTTCATAAGAATCTTATAAAACTCTTTAAAGATAAGGAAACTTGCATGCACTAAGTATAAATGAGCTTCTTAAGTTAAAATAGTGGATAGAGGGACCATCCTTCAAACTTGGGTATGTCTGTCTCCCAAATTCAAGTCCCTCTTTTTTCTTTTTAAAGATTTATTTATTTATTAGACAGAGAGTGGAGGGTGGGGGAGCAGAGAGGGAGAGGGAGAGAGAGAGAGAATCTCAAGCAGACTCCCCGCTGGCTGAAGCAGTGTTTGATCAAAGGACCTGAGGTCACGGCCTGAGCTGAAACCAAGAGTCAGACACTTAACCGACTGGCCACCCAGGCACCCCAAATCCAGGTCCTTTTCATCAGCACGTTGCCATCTAACTTGGCATTTTCAAGCTACGTCAGCCTGAACTTACTCATTTGTAAAGAGAGATTAAGCAGCTCTTGTCATCAGACAGACCAGCTGGAACTGCCTCATCTGGACGGTCCCCTTGGCTTTGATGCCCTTGTCCTACTTCAACCTTTGTAACAACTCAGAAATTGATTTGACGTCTTTTTTTTTTTTAAAGATTTTATTTATTTATTTGACAGAGAGAGATCACAAGTAGGCAGAGAGACTGGCAGAGAGAGAGAGAAGCAGGCTTCCTGCTGAGCAGAGAGCCCGATGTGGGACTCGATCCCAGGACCCCGAGATCATGACCTGTGCCGAAGGCAGCGGCTTAACCCACTGAACCATCCAGGTGCCCCTTGATTTGACGTCTTAACATTCTTCTGGGTGGAATATTTTCTGTCCCTGCTGAAGAAATCACAATACCTCTGTAATTGGTATATGTGAAACTTGAGAGTTTCTGCCAGAATATGGGGTTGAAGCTACATGCACTGAAGTAGAAATAAGAATCTTGGTAACCTTTGTAACCTTCAATGCTGAGAGTGAGTGCCCATCAAAAAGGGAGGGTGGTCCTGTAGTCAGATTAGCCGTGAGACAGAAGCACCCAGGGGTCAGTGGCCAGTGGGGTCTAGGTAGGGACCTCATGCTTGTTGAGTGGAACCCACAGTTCAAGGGAATGATCGGAACACAAAGCAATAGATTTCTAGTTGAGGACCAGGAAATCAAGGCTAAGACAAAGAAGTCTCTTGAACTTGAAATATGTCCTAGAGAAGACAAAAGACACATTCTGGAAATTTAAAGAAGTTAGGCACAGAGCCCTCAGGGTTAGAGGATTTCGTAATAAGAGGTGGGCTCTGAGGCCAACAACATTCTCAGGCTTTACCACAGGACACCAGAGAGCTGAGTATAGGGAGGGACAGCTTTGCATTCTAAAAGCTATTTTAAGAAACTCCATTTTTTTCTAATGCTATATTCTTGCCTGGAATATTTTCTCTTGCAAGAAAACAAAATAAAGCCTTGACTGTGCATGCATGCTGAACTGTGTTGGATAAAATAAAAGGAAGATGGAATCCTGGGCCAAAGACAAGCCTGATCTTGGGGTCAAGACACAGTCATTAGCATCTTGACCTCTGAGCATTGGTGGGGGCCTCGGAGATCAGCTTCTAGTAGGAGCGCCTGGTTTCCGGGGCCCCACTGAATTAGATCTCATCTTGAGACACCCCTTTCTGGCAAAACAGAATGGATCTTCAGAAAACGCTCATAGTAAACAGAAATCCACATAGGAGACACAGTGTCTCCAGAAAAGGGGGCCGGAAATGGCCCTGCTGGCTGACTCTATTGTTTTTGTCTGACTAATCAGTTGGCGATTAATATTAAATAATTTATAGCATCATTTACTTCATTTTTTCCACCTTCTGCCCTGTTTTATACTAACACATACACACTTCACTTTGGCAGTACCTATGAAAGATGAGCTCTAATGGACATAATGTAGCTATGGTGTCAAATTAGGCCTTTTATTACATGAAATTTGATTACAGGTCATAAAATATGTATTTATCTTGCATTAAGTGATGAAAGTAACTTGCTAACTAGAAGAAATCAAAGTTATTGACCTATAGTGAAATCTCTTCTACATTTACTGTTGGCATAAAATAGGATATCATGACGTGAATAGAGATGCATAATTTTGTTACAAGACAAGCTTTTTTTTTAAAGTTTATGAGGAAACAAATGTAGATCTCTCCTCTTTGGGAGAATTTATGAAATATTTATTCACAATTCATATTCATTATCTTTCAGGTTATGAAGTTACATTGCCTCCCAGTTACTAACCCACTCTTTTGTAGATGCTAATGGTCTACGATGCTGGACATCTTTGTAAACAACATTTCTTCTTGCTAGCTGGATTTCTGATTTGTTGTGCCAAGAGCAGGAGGGAGACTGGAAGACCAGTTGAAAAAAGAGCGGATTTCCTCTTTCCTCAGTGAGGAAAGGAGGACCTCAGTGAGGTCCTGCCCAGCAGTGACCTCTACGAACAACAGCATTTGGCTTGGACTCTGTTTCTTGTTTCTCTTCTAGAGTAGCCTCATGTACTTTCTCGATAAGAATTAGCCAGCTGGGCAGCACCCTTCCTCAAAGGAATGAGTTCTAGGTCCAGGACACTCTTCTCTAAGCTCCTGAGGTACCAGCAGCAGTGGGGCAGGGCTCCCTTCTCAGAGGTCTGAGTTCCAATTCTGAAGGACCAAACTCCTGTGAGACCTGAGGTGCCAGCTTCGCCACACAGCAGACCCTTCCTGCACCCCCACACTCAAAGTGTGAAGCATAAATCCACAGAGCCCCTCCCCCAGCTTCTAGGTTCTGATAACCCAATTTCCCCCTTTATTTCTCCAGCCCTAGGGAGTAGTATCTGCTTCTTGAATGTACTACTGTATTACTTCAGTGCTCCCTCTCACTTTTTATTGCCCAAACATTTGTAATCAACTCTCTCTCTTTCTCTCCCTTTCTCTTTTAAGATTTATTTTATTTATTTATGAGAGAGAGAGAGAGAGAGGAAGCACATGTGTTGGCGGGGGTTGTGGGGGGGAGGATGAGTGATTCCACACCCTGTGCTGAGCCCCCTCCAGGTCTCCATCTCACAAACCTGAAGTCATGACCTGAGCTGAAACCAAGACTGGGCTGCTCACTGACTGAGCCACCCAGGTACCCCTAACCAACCCTCTTTTAAATGTTTTCTCTGCTGTAATATCTAGAATTGTTTCTGTTTTTCTTTCTGTGGACCCTGACTGAGCATAGTATGGGTATATCAAAAAGTTCCCTCTAACATAATTAGATTTAAAATGTCCCAAATTAACAGCTTTGATCTATCTAATATTTAACAGCTTTGCTGTTCATGTTTTTATTGTTAGTTTAAGTGGAACAGAGCACAGAACTAAGGCTGCCATCTTTGATAACTGGCTTGTTTACAACTGGGAACTCATTTGGATCTTTAACTTCATTTTTATTATTGTTATATTGACACATAAGGCAGATATATGTGAAGTATACATAGAAAACATTAATCTTAGATTTATAGCTGGATTAATTATATCTATAAATCTATCTATATATAATCAAAAGATCTGATGCAGCTCATTTCTAGCACCAGAGCCTTCAATCTCATAAGAACTCTCAATAGCAGATCGTTCTTTGTAAGGCAAGAACAAAGGAGAACACACTCATGTTAAGGCTCAAGATAGAGCATACAATATTTACTGGTATTAATACAAGGCGAGCAGTTTAACCGTTTTATTCCCCCACTGAGCCACCCAGGAGCCTCCTCCTTTTTTTGAGATTTTATTTATTGATTTGAGAAACAGAGATCACAAGTAGGTAGAGAAGCAGGCTGAGAGAAAGGGGAAGCAGGCTCCCTGCTGAGCAGAGAGCCCGATGTGGGGCTCGATCCCAGGACCCTGGGATCATGATCTAAGTTGAAGGCAGGGGCTTAACCCACTGAGCCACCCAGGCACCCCAGTTTAACCATTTTAAATAAAAATTATAATGGACGGGGACCTGGGTAGCTCAGTCGGTTAAGCGTCTGCCTTTGGCTCAAGCCATGATCTCTGGGTCCTGGGACCCAGGCCTGCATTGGGCTCTCTGCTCAGCAGGGAGTCTGCTTCTCCCTTTCCTCCTCTGCACCACTCTTGCTCTCTTGTTTTTTCTCTCTCTCTCAAATAAATAATATAAAAAATTGTAACTGATATGATTGCTCTTCCCTCCCCCACTATAAGTTAACAACTTTGTTGATATCTTATGGCCATAGAGTTTAGGTACACTATATTGTGTTATCAAGGGAAATCATGAAATATCATTCATTTTTTTACTCAGAAAAAAAAAAACTAAAAACATCTCCTTTGTGCCAAGCATCTGGATAAATATTAAGGTTATCCAGATGAATCCAACCTAGTTTTTTTATGTGAGTGTACTTCAGTCAAGTGGTGAATATATTCACCTAAAGACTGGTACAGATTAACTTTGACAGGAATAAGAAGAAGGAAAGAAAAAAGGATGCTATGGGGCCATAAGTTTGGTGCTTTCCTGGCAAGAAGAACATGCAATGTGTCTTTTAGAAAAAGCATGTTCAAGAGTAATAAAAAATTTAGAATGGCTAGTGCATCAGGAGGGACGTAGGCTTAGAAGAGAGAGCACTAGGAGGTCTGGACCTCAGGAAATCCATGAAGATTTTTAACCCAGAAGGCTTTCTTTTTTTTTCCTTCCTTATTTTATTTTTTAGGATGGTAACAGTGGATGCAGAGTGGATGACAGACTTTAGGGGGCAAAGGACTTAGCAGTTAGGAGACTGATAAATTTTTGTTAGTTTAGGTGAGAGATAAGCCTTAAACATACTGGGAGTAGCAATAATGAAGAAATAAGGCCAGATTTAAGAGGTTTCTGGAGAATTTTGGAAATCAGAGATTTTGGTGATAGAATCAAGGAAATGGAGAGTTACATGTCCCTGGGGAGGGCTAATAGCAGAGATTAGAAATTGAAGGAAGGCAATGATTCCTATTTTTTATTTGTTCTCTCTGAAATACCTTCTAAACACACTAGGTGATATGTTCAGTGGCAACTGGACATGCAGTTTTGGTGCTTAGATGGAAGGTCAGAGATCAAAATAATATGTTTAGGAAACAGCATCAGGTAGGAGGATAAAGGAGTTCTTCCTTTATCTTCCCAAAGGAAAAACACTGAGTCAGAAATGTAGAGAACTAGGAGGAAGAACGCCACAATTTAAGACTAAGGAAAAGAGATGAGAACCAATAAAAGTCACAGAGAAGGAATATTCATCGAGCTTAGAGAAGAACCATTAAAGTTTTGTGTTAATACTGAGACAGTCTAGCTGGATGATTCAAAGTGTGGATCCCGAAGACCGACAACTTGAGTTTGACTCCATTTGTTGCCGCTTAACCTTGTGCAACCCTGGAAGGGTTGTGCTCAGATTCCTTAGTATAAAATGGTATAATGCTAACTGTTTCCTAGGGGAATGGGACTACTTTCTGAGGATGCAATACATTAATACATGAAAACGCTCAGAACAGTGTTTGGCACATAGTAACAAGTGCGCATAAGCATTAGCAATTGTTACATACCAGAAGCTCAGTTTTTGCTATTCATCTCAGAAGGTCTTCCTTCTATAGCTTTTCATGCATTATAATATAAATTATGAGATATTCTATCAACCCAAAGGGGATTAGACTTAATTTAATTGCATTATATCAAAGTACCATTGTGTGAATATTTGCTTATTTTGTAGACCATTATTTGTCATCTGTTATGCCTCCTTAGTTTTTGTTTATCAAACCATATTGAATTTTTTTAACCTTTAAAAAATAAATCATTTTTAGTGCTGTTTCTTATTCTTATAATTCCTTTCTGGATGACTTCTATTCTGTTTACATCCAACTGGTAATAATATACTAATCTGAATAATGGTAAGGGTTTGTACTCACATCACATCCTTTATGAAAGGATTTCCAAAAGTTCTCCATGAATTATTTATTTTAACTGCAGGATAGTTAAGAAAGCAAATGCTTAGTATTTCCATTTTACAGATTTTTTAAAAAGCGAGTACAGAGCTGGAAAACGATGGTTTAAAACTCATAGAACATTTGAGGGCGTCACTATATGGAGGGGCACTGAAATGTTGGCTATCCAGAAATCAACCTTCCAGAGCCATAGAATTTACAAAGAAATCGTTTTTAAGGAAAATGAAAGTATTCATCACGTAGCAGACTACCCATATGATTACAGCTGTGGCAGTCAGTGAGAAAAACCAACAAGCAAATAGGAAGAGCCAATAAAAGGAAGATGGGAAGGCTGATGGGTCAGCAGCAGAGAAAGAGATAGTTTCTGTTAGAAAACAGTGAGTAAAAGGCAGGTTAAATTAAAAAGCAAGCACTTGTTATCATGGGGTCTTGATGACTCTGGACCAGATTAGATCAGGTTGGGAAAGTTCTAAAGACTCGGTAAACTCATCCGGAGATCCAAATCCCAAGCGAGAAAGCAGGTGAGGCAGGCTGGGAGTGGGTATCAGAGTGTGACCATCAAAGAAGAAGGGAGTGTGCAGTGTCAGTGCGGTCCAGGAAGGGCTGAGCATCGGTCTGGGGAATAACCGTCAGCAGTCTGGACTTGGATCAGCCAGGAGGACCTGGGTGCAGAGGCAGGGTGTCTGGGACAGGACCGATCAAACTGTGGATGATAACAGTGGTTCCTAAAGGGTTTTCAGGGTTTGATGACTAGAACTGGTTTACTTCTGAGAGCAAGTCCAGTAGCAAGGCTGGATTGAATATTACCATACCACCTGCTGGGATGAGTAATAAACTCTCTGTTCTTAATGGCAAAGAACCTGACATTCTAAGAGTAAGTGATCTTGTCCTTCAGTATTTGGGGCTGGGAATGTTCATGCCAAGAATGAAGGAGGGGCAAAAACCAGATTTATAATTTGGTGATCAGTGGGGAATGGAAGAAAAAAGGGACAGAGCTAACTGTCCTCCGATGCTAGAGTGCTGAAGGCCCCATCTCTCTCTGGGGTGCCAAGCTAAGTGACAACACAGTCGGGAGCCTGTTTGTCAGGTATGCGGGGGCTGGGCTGCCACGGGGAAGCCTTCCTGCAAGAGAGGGGAGAAAGAAGTTTCCAAAATTATCCACTTAGAGTGTCAGAGATAGAACCCATTACAGAGGGCGCCTGGGTGGCTCAGTGGGTTAAGCCTCTGCCTTCGGCTCAGGTCGTGATCCCAGGGTCCTGGGATCGAGCCCCACATCGGGCTCTCTGCGGAGCAGAAAGCCTGCTTCCCTCTCTCTCTCTCTCTGCCTGCCTCTCTGCCTCCTTGTGATCTCTGTCAAATAAATAAATAAAATCTTAAAAAAAAAAGAACCCATTACAGATATTCTCTATCCTAATACACAAAACTATTATAGCCTACACCAGAAAACTCCAATTTTAAAGGAGAAAAAAATGAGTATTTGTCCTTGATTTTAAGAAAGAAAGTTTGGGTAAAATGTTGACAGAAAAAGAAAACATTGGTTCATGTACTGAGACCATTTTAGTAAAACCCTTTGCAGATTCTTAGTATTCTAAAATTATATATATATATATATATAATATGAGACAAATTTTAAGTATAATTATAATACATATACAGGTATGTAATAGTCCAAATTAGAGCTTCGGGTTCTTATTCCTTATGAGTTATTCTTTGTAAATAATTTGAGAATGCTCTTACCTCCAATTTAATGCTTATTTAATATGTTTTCAAAATTAAAGACATAAAAATGCTATTGATTGTATGCTTTATAACAAGTCATTTGGAGTGTCTAATATAAATGCAGAGTTAGAAGAATAGACGTAATTATCAAACGTGATGCAGAAGACATAGATTGAAGAATCCTATCTGTTTCCCTGGGAACAGTTCCCTCACCCACATTCCAGGTGGTTCCAGTAGCATAACAAGCAAAGGCCCTTCTGGGCCATCCACCCCAGGGATAACTATGGGTTGCAAGCCTTTCATTGGGACGGCATTCTTCTGGCAAGTGAGACTGGTTAAAAGTTAGGGAATGAGACTCCAGTAGGACCAATCAGGGTGATTTCCAGGAACTGGTATACTATCATAGGAGAAAGAATTTCTCCTTCTGCAGGAGTGGCTAAGCTGAGAAGATGTGATCTGGGATTATTGATCTTCATCTTCTCCTTCATAAAGAGAGCATATTTGCAGCTGAGAGAATGAAGCTCACATGAAAAAGAAAGCAGAAAACAGCAAAGAGAGGGACAAGATGGAGGACGGGTCAGGGCACAGGAATGTCAGAGCGTGGCTCTGACCCACTGCCTGGAAATGAGGCTGTTCATATAACTAACATGCCTAAGGTTTCTTAATAAAAGTCTGAGAAAGCAAAAGATGTTGACCAAATTACTTATTTTCAGAAAAATCAAATATTGATACAGGCATAGTATTAGAAAGCCAGGAATATCTGGCAAAAAAAATAGTGACCAAATCATGATTTTTATTACCACAAAAGACTTATTTTTAGCAACCAAATATGGTGGTACTTTATTAGTAAGTATTTAAGTGTGGCATATTTACAAACAAGAGTTTAAAATCTTTTAACTGGATATGTACTTCTGATAGGAACTATATATTAAGGTAAAAAAAACAAACAAATACTATACATTAAGGAATTGTAAAATTAACCACCATGGAAGATCGTTATTACTCACCAAATAGCATTGTGGTCTCTCGCCCTCCCCAGGCTCCCTGAAGAGAGGGGACAGTATGAGAAGGTCAGATCACTGATGGGAGCTTACGTGTCATGGATCACTCCTGGGCTGAAGGCTTTGAGAACTAATGATTGACCCTCCCTCTAGCTTCCTCTTCTTTTGCCACTGAGTGCGGAGGTTACCCACTGAGACAGGGGAGCCACCCGGTGGAGACATTTTTCATTGCTGAGTGACCACGAGGAGGAGAGTGGCTCTCAAAGGTCCCAGAAGCCTTGGCATGACTGAGCAATAAATCCCAGCTCTGATAAGCCCCTACAGTCTGGGGGTGGTTCTGTTACTACAACGTCATGTAGTCTCTCCTCACGAAAATTTCCTTTTATTTCCCATTTCATTTTGCTCATGGGGTTTCGTTCGACAATATCTGAGGAACACATTTCCAAAAAGAAAAGGTCCAAAGGCCCAAAGACTTTTTACAGAAGGGCCATTCTGGAAATACAGATGTGATTTATGAAAATTCCAATTTTGAGGAATCACACATATGCTTATGGTTATCAAATGTTTCATAATTAGTTACTGATCAATCTCTGCATATTTTATTTTATTTTTAAAAAATATTTTATTTATTTATTTGAAAGAGAGAGAGAGATCACAAGTAGGCAGAGAGGCAGGCAGAGAGAGGAGGGAAGCGGCTCCCCGCTGAGCAGAGAGCCCGATGCAGGGCTTGATTCCAGGACCCTGAGATCATGACCTGAGCTGAAGGCAGAGGCTTTAACCCACTGAGCCACCCAGGCACCCCATGCATATTATATTTTTATAAGACACATCTTATTAAAAGTAAAATGAAAACATTTTTAACATTCACTGTAAGTTATCTGTTTTCATCTTAACCCAGCTTTTCTTCTGGTAGTATAAGTCCAAGTTTTTCCTTCCTTGGGACCATGAACTTTTTCCCTGCTGATTTATTTTTTTCCCGTTTTCTACATTTATAATGATGATACGTGTATACAACAGCATCAGTGTACTGATGATTTGGCAGCTAATAACTTTTAATTTTTTATGTCTCAGTAGACACATAAAGCATTATGTTTTTCATCAATCACTTTATCAGTTATTTTCCAATTATTCTGCTAAAATTATATATGTGTGTAATAGAAAAAAATTAACTGTGGCATCAATTGATTATTCCTCCTAATTTTTCCCAATAAAATATTTACCAGGTTTACAAAGGGATATGATTTTGTGCCTGAAATTTTACAAAGGTGTGCTGGAAAGAGCTTCCAGCTCACCAGTATCCAAAACTAAGGTTTTGTTACTAACTATAGTACAAAAATCTCAGATTCACAAGCTGGCAGGTCTTCATGTGAGGAAGGGAAAAATAAAGGTCTTCAACTGTGTAGCTGGGGTAGTTTTTCAGTTTCAAATTTCCAAAGTGGAATAATGAATAGGAGAAGCAACTCTAGTCCCTAGTTAGGTTTTCAGATTGATGGATGTAAGCAAACCCTTCCTAGGAGGGAATGGATTTGTTGTATGACCAGACTCACAGACATATAAAAAACCACCATTCTGCTTTCCTTCCCTCACCACCTACATTTATTCTAGAGTCTTATGTAGGCTTACCAGTTAACATAACTTCTTATTCACATAAACATTGACTAGAGTGGCCCCAACTCACCACCTTCAGTATCTTCTTGAGTAGACTTTCAGACTGCACATCCTCCCATGAAACTCTCTATAGAATGTGTATGTTGACAGGTTTTTACCCCACACATCCCCAATCTAAAGCTGTTTCCTATTCAGTAAAAGCAGTCCAGTATAGTAATGGCCTGGGAAACCTTCTGAGCCTTGGACAAGACCAGTGTTCCCCAAAATAAGTGGGGCAAGAAAGGGGCACTTTCTCAAGCTCTGCAAATTACATTGATCTGTTGTTGAAGCTAAGTAGAGTCAAACCAGGAAAAATTAAGGACACAGAGCTTCAATCTCAGTATGTTTTTTGTGGCCCTACTTTATGATGCTTCTTTCAGATGAGTGCTTTGCAAGACCCTTGCCTTGGCAATGTGCATTTTAGATCTTTTGCCTATTCTGACTGGAAGCTCTCAGAAGGGACGCTTCTTTCCCAAGAAGCCCTTTTCCACCTCTGAAAATCATATGTATCTTTTAAAGCCTCATTAATTTATTTATTGGAAGAACCAGCTCCCGAATGTCTTTCTGTATGGCCTCTGCTAATAAGGATGAATAAATGAAAGGCAATTCCTCTCTTCAAGGAAATAACAATCGACTGGTGAAGACAGATACAAACCAATATGTGAGATATAATGCAGGATACTCCAAGGGCAGGACATACAAAAGATATCACAGAAGCGCAAGAAGAGGGAGCTAATCCAACCTGAAGAGGTTCTCAATGAAGTCTTCCAAATCACTCACCATCAAATAAGTGCTTCTCCCTCCTGTACTTTCCCCACATAATTTTCCTTGTGGCAGCATACCTTGTGATTAAGAAGCTGACTCTGAAGCCAGCCACCATGGTTTCAGACCCCGGCTCTGCCAATTACCTAGCTTTGTCATTTCAGGCAAGTCCCCCCTACCTCTCTATGTGTCAATGTTTCCACCCATCTCATCTATAAAATGGAATAATAACAGCACGTATCTTAACGGCAGCAGTGTGAGAATGCATTGGGTTAATGCATTTACAACACTTTGTTAAATCATTGACTGGAATTCAGTAAATAATAAATATTGGCTATAAATATATCATGTTTTCCTCTGCAATTAGAGATTGTTGTTAGTGTAACTATAATCTTTAATAAATTATTATTTCCTTTGGGGAACCTCTCTGTATTGTCAAAATGCAAATGGCAGGGAGACAATAGCTGCTTCTTGCCTACACTTCTGGATTCTTCTCTTTTGTGAAATCTCCTTTATTTGTATTTTCCCTCTTTCCTGGTAGTATTAAAGTACCAACTTTCCTTTGACCAGGTTCCGAATGATGGCCAGGGCCTGAAGGAAGCATCTGCTCCTGTTAACAGTTCCTCCTGTGGCACCATGTCCCAAATTTGCCAGAAACATTACCATGTGTAACCTCCCACTCCTTTGCTTTGACTCTGCTTTCCTGTGGCCCAGGCCCAGGCTCTCCAAGTTTACAATTTGTTCCACAATAACCCTAGTTCTATCAGTCCAGACATCTTTCTAGGCCCTGGGTTCTCCCTCTCCCCCTCCTCACCCTTCAGTAGGAAATTTCGCTCATTTCTACTGTTTTGCTCTTTGTTGGAAAGTGTCTGTACTGGCAGTATAGGTATAGGACGGCAACATGTAAGCATGGTTAGCAAACCATTGTTTCAGAGTAGTTATTAGTTACGATCGAAGAAGTGGACCTTTCTAACTTCAGCTCTTGGTCTGAATGTCATGTTTCATTCCATCTTTCTATATTACACATCTCTTGGATATTATAAATGAATGAGATTTGTTGTGCTGCCGTCCACTAAGAGTTGCGAAATAAAGTTGGTTAAAGCAAATGGGTTGCTTCTCAAATAAACGATCTAGCACATGTTTTGAAGAATGGATGACATATATAAGGGAAAATTTAAAGAAATCATGTGACCCTAAAATGACATAAACTGTATGGAATTCTGTTTCCTTGGATAAATCAGGACCAGTAGTGAATAAATATCAGATGATAATTGTGTTTGCAAGCAGTGACATCGTAGGAATGAAGGACACCAATGGAAGTGGCTCTGCGTAGACCTGACCAAGGTGCTCTATATATGGTTGTCTCTCCATAACACAAACCTACAAGTGGGGACTTAACAAATTAATGAATTGCTACTGACTCCTAATAATCCTGGGGAGGGTGAGATGGGAAGACAAATGATGATTTGAGAATAAATTGGGGAAGCATATTGGAATTCTGAAAACAGGGGCAAGAAAGTAAATATTGGAGGGGCGCCTGGATGGCTCAGTGGGTTAAAGCCTCTGCCTTTGGTTCAGGTCATGATCCCAGGGTCCTGGGATCGAGCCCCACATCGGGCTCTCTGCTCCGCGGGGAGCCTGCTTCCTCCTCTCTCTCTGCCTGCCTCTCTGCCTAGTTGTGATATCTCTCTGTCAAATAAATAAAATAAAATAAAATTTAAAAAAAGAAAAAAAAAGAAAGAAAGTAAATATTGGAGAACAGAAGTTATTTTTAATGATCTTTTCTTATAATTTATGGTTAAAATATTGGAAAATATACATGACTGGTTAGAGAACGGTTAGCTGCGTAGGTAATATGATATGATAGGATTTTGATTTCTGGGATGTTTCATAAGCCAGAAAGACAGACCCTTGAGGAGATAGAGTATATCATTTTTGTGAGATTTAAAAACTGTGTATTTGTCCAGAGAATGCCTGATGTGATCATAAATAATTTAAACTGAACATGGAGGGAGGAGATGACTAAAATCCCACATTATGTTGTGAAATCAATTAAACATTGAGCACATTATGAAGTTAAATGCAGTGTAGAAACCACAATATAACCAAGTAATAATAAAAGTAAGTATTATTGCCATTCATTGAGTGCTTAATATTTCCCAGGCACTTGAAAAATATCTAATTCAATGTTCCAACGTCCCTTTGAGATAGGTAATTACTGCCTCCAACACACAAGTTGTTTCAAATGATGCTTAATTGATTTATGTCGCATACTAAAAGTCTCATAGCTAGTAAATGGTGGAGATAGAATTTGTTTTGAGCTGGGGAAAATCTTGTTCAGAATGAATCGGTGCAGTCCCCATCCTGAAGCTTTGGGTCATTTTCTACATGAGGAACCCTGGCCCCAGTCTATGTAGGTGGTAGAAACAAGAAACATTGCATGGGTGTTTCGTCAAAGATCAGTGAAACTCAGAATACCCAAACTCAAAACTTTAACCTCCCATCACTGGCTCTACTTGATTCATTTCAGTTTTAGTATTTCTTGAACCAGGACTTGTTTAGGACATTCAGTGGGGACACCAACAAAATGGAACCATGCCTCTAAGAACAGCTGACTCCCAGGACCCCTTTCCAGTCTGCACCAAAGCGGTCAGCATAATGTTCACTTCAAGTTCCTCAAGCGATACTCTCATGTCACGGCCATGCTCCTTCATCAGTAGCTCTCTTCCCCTCCCCTTACCTCGACCTTTAGACAAATGGATCTGAACTCAGGCAAAACCTATTTTTCAGGTGATAAAATAAAGCATAGGAACACTGAGAAAGCGGATAGCGAGAGGAAGGAGGCTTAGAGACCTGTTAGTCTACAATTAATTCTCAATCAACCTAAATAGACTAAATACTTATCCCAAATCCATCAGTCAGAAGTGTGGATTATGAAACGTACAACTCTCTTCGTAAATGAAAAGTGCCCACATATAGCTTTTTTCCACATTCTCTTAGGGGGTTTCAAAAACACAATTGCCATGTCAGGTTCTAAAAAGAAACAATGTGGGGAGAATAGAGGTGGCCTCGTTCGTGCACTCGTGCACTGGTTCACTCTGCCCACAAAATTACCTGCATACCTACTATGTGTCAAACACTGTGCTGGGTACAGGAAACACAGAGATGAAGAGAAGAGGATCCTAGCCCTCAAGGAGCTCAGTATCTAGTAATTTCAACAGCCAGTGCTGCAGAGGCTGGAGTTGTGGTCCCTCTGATTTTGTTTCTCTTGTTGACATGCAGTTGGAACACCAACAAGCAATAGCATTTCACTCCACATGGGGTAAGGTATACTTCAGTTTCTTTGTGGTTTTATAGGAGCCCAGTTCAATAAAGGTGTAGAGAACGCTTAAAACGAGAGTACAGTATAGTTTAAACAATTCAGACTTTGGAAACTTCAGGCTTCAAAACCAGATCTGGATTCCCAGAGTAAGTTCTATATAGACAAAGGCTTAGAAGAATGTATAAAAATCTGGAACATTATTTAGTGTTGATGCCAATTTGAATTAGTATCACTAATTTAGAAATCAGCTTGAGAAAAAATATTATGATCCATTAAAATGTCCTATTTTGATTCTATAATGATTTAAGGAACTTACCTTGAAGTAACAATGAAAATTGTGGAAAATCATATTTGGATAGGAATTTATTTCAAGTGTATTTATAGTAGCATAAAGAATTTATAATTCAAAGGAAGTAATGTCTACTATCAGGAATATTTTTGAACAAACCTGGTATATCACTGGCATCCATAGATGATATACAATCTTTTTACAAAAGTGGCTAAAACTCACTTTTGGGAGAAAACATTTTCCCAAACTATAGCAATTGCTTATATGGGTAAGATTGTAAGTGCCTTTCTTGTCCTTTTTTTGTTTTCCAGTTTTACTATAAGACGGGTGTTTTATATTTATAATTAAAATATATACTTTGTTTTTAAAAAGTGGGATTATCACACTAATGAACTTAGAAAATATGGAAGGCAATTCATATTTCATTGCATTTTCTTTTTATTGTTATATAAATTTGTTGAGTAAACACATTTTTTAATTTAGTATTTCTTTACTACTCAAGACAGTGTGCCAGTAAAGAATATAAGCTAATCTTGTATGTATTACATAATAAAACATTTAAATATGAAAAAGACAGAATGCAAAGATAAAGCAGCTTCATTCATATGCACATGTGATTAAATGTAAATTAAAATGTACCTGAGGGTTTTGAAGGGGCGGGGGTGGGAAGTTGGGGGAACCAGGTGGTGGGTAATAGGGAGGGCAGGTATTGCATGGAGCACTGGGTGTGGTGCAAAAACAATGAATACTGTTACGCTGAAAAAATAAATAAATAAATTTAAAAAAATGTTTAACGAATCGCCTATCAGCTTAATATACATGTTTCGAAGTGTGCATTCCTACACTTTAAAAATACTTTAATATTAAACATATTTATAAAATCATTATTATATTATATATTAATATAATTTAAAATGTATTTTATTAATATATTACATTATCATTATTATTATAAGAAAACTGATCTTAAAGAATGGTATACCATGTCTGAAAATAGCAGAAATCACCCAAAGAGTCACCTAATGTACATAATATTTACCTACTGTATTAGTTTCTTATTGCTGTTGTGACAAATGATCACAAACCCAGTAGTTTCGAACAACATAAATTTATCTTGCAGTTCTGGCAGTCAAAAGATAGAAAGGGGTCTCACGGACTAAAATCAAGATGTTGGTAGGATTGCTGTCTTTCTGGAGGTCTTTTTATACCTTTTCCAGCTTCTAGAGGTTGCCTGCATTCCTTGGCTCAGGGATACCTTCCATCTTGAAAGCCAGCAATAGCCAAATTTTTGTCCCATCATGTTACTCACATTACTCTGTCTCGCTCCCCCACATTTGAGGTCCTTTATAGTTACTAGGATCACTTAGAAAATCTAGAATAATCTACCTATTTTAAAGTCAGTTGATTAGCAACCTTAATTCCATTTGCTACCCTAATTCCCCTTTGCCATGTAACATAACACACTCATAGGTTCCAGTGACTTAGAAAGTTCGTGGGAGGCTTTTGTTCTACTCACCACAACTATGAATCATGGAACTTAATGTCATCTATCCAATTAAGAGTGCATAAGTTTAAATACACATTGGCTTATTTTGATATGCCTTTTCTTGTAATTTAAACTTATATTTACACTGTTAATGTTTTTGTGTCCTAAATATATACATAAAACTTTACTAAATTCTTACAGCAAATATTGAAGATTTTCACTTTATGTTTATTTACATTTGTTTCATAAATCTAGTCTCAACAACCTAGTAAAGAGTTGTCTGACAAATTATAGGACAACTGAATTTTAATTTTAGATAAACAACAAATATTTTGGGCTGTCACAAATATTGTATAGGACATATTTATACAAGATAATTATTCACTGTTTATCTGAAATTAAATTTAACTGAATATCTGAGTTTTTATTTAATGAATCTGGCAAACTTAACGTAATTTGTTTAAAGTAAGTTTAGGCGTGCCTGGGTGGCTCAGTCAGTTGAGCATTTTGGCTCAGGTCATGACCTGGGATCTAGCCTTGCGTCAGTCTCCATGCTCAGCAGGGAGTCCTCTTAAATATTCTGTCTCTCCCTCTGCCCCTCCCCCCAACCTTGTAGACTCCCTCTCTCTCAAATAAGTCTTAAATAAATAAATTAATTAATTAAAAGTAAGTTTAGGAAATGATGACTTAATATATACTGAGTTGAGATATAAAATGGAATAGATTTTTTTTTGCTTATCAGCACTCCATACAGAAACAGAATATTTTAATATTATAAATATTTATAATGTTCCTTCTATACATAAAAATAATTCCATGTTTGCTTTACTATTTGAGGGCACTGAGATTTCAGGATGATAAAATTATATTTTAAAACATAGTTATATAGCTCTTCTTTTGATGTTATTATATGTGCAAGTTCATTTCAATAATGGGAGAGATCATTTGAAATGGACCAACTATCCCAAAATAAGGGTAAAGTACTGAAATTGTGGAATAAATATGAAAAGGGGAATTTAAGCTATTGAGAAAAATGTGCAAGAGAGTCCCTTTGTAAACTACTGTTCACCAAAAAGAGCACTAACAAAAGAAACTCTGGACATTGTTTCTCCGAAGAATAGAAAGAGAATTTGTGGAATCATCTGGTAAGACCTCTTATGGGAAACTAACACCCAAATATGAATGTAACTGACAATATTGGAATGGCTTCAAATAGAAGCTGGAATTTGCTCAGATTTTAAATGACTGAAAATAAATATTTGGTTAACAGGAATCAGAAGGAAGCATGCTGCTCTGCTGTTCCATTCCGTGGGACTAATGTAACCAATCCTCGATGACTTCTCAACACAGTAGGAAGCTAGTAGTGAAGTGGCAAAGAAAAGGACCCTTTGGAGTAATATCCTATCATATAAAATAGCCTTAAATTATTGTAATATTCTGAAAGAGAGAACGTGAAGCAATTTGAAGATGAAGTCATGCTTTAGGAATTTAAAGGGCTTTATATTGAAGAGCAGTATGATTTATATATCCTTTACTTTATCTAATATATGTTCCAGGAATTATATCAAAGTGAGTTTCACTACATAGAAGCGTATTTTCTCATTGATTGACATTAAATTGAGGCTGTTTTCCTCCAGAAAATGTATTATTCGTGTTTTTTTAAATCATGTACTACAAATATATATTTTTTAAAATTACACAGTTAAAGATTACTTCCTAATAGAACATATAATTAAAGAGTGAGGAATAGAGCCCCCCACAAAAAAAAAACCTTATAAACAAAATTATAACCTCTTCTCTACTCTTCAGTCATGTTGGGGTCATAAAATATTCATAAAAATAATTTTACTTTAAACACAAAATCATGTAATAATTTATATTAAATAATTAGGTTCTATTCTATTAAGCCAGATGAAAGTCTGAAACATTTCTCTGCTTGGGGCTAGGTCTACACTAAAAGGATAAGGTGCTATATTCAGGAAGATTTACATAACAAGAATATAAACTTAAATGTCTCAAGCACCCAAATACATCAGCATTTGGAAAAAGGTAGAGATGGATGAAGATGGAGAATGTCAAAGCAAGACTTGTATGTAACCATTACACCATGTTCTCTCCATGCAACTTGACTGAATGCAATTTAATTCTTCAATTGAATTCTTAATATTTAAATTAGTGTACAGTTTATAATTATTACACATTATAGTCAGTTGGAATTGACCCTAAAATATTTTCTGTGTTAGAAATATGTCCTTTATGTTTCAAAATATATGTATTTTTTTTCTGTTTGTCTTACAAGGTTCTCCACCACCAGGAAGAAAACTCTTGTCAACCACATGGCTTCCATACTCGAATTAAGTCTTAAAATATCATGAATTACTTTTTAAGACAATAATAGCTTTCCTTTTTTTCAGTTACCAAAGCACTTGAAAGCATCAGCGTTCTTCCACTGTCCACAGGATGAGTGAAATTAGGGGGAAAATAATCAAATGGGAGAAAAATTCACAGGTATACAAGGAAACTTAACTGGTTCTTGCTACCAATGCTATAATTTGTCACAAGAGGGCTGCTTAGGAGACATTATCTCCTTCTCTCTTCCTAAGGCACTGTGGCAGAGAGATTTATGATACTGCATTGACTAGAAGTACAAGGAAAATGCAGTAGAAGGGGATAAGGAACTCACTAATGCGAGGTGAAATAAAAATCAATCTCTAACAAGAGATTACTTTACACATTAACTTCTCTGGGGTCACATCAAAGTCTTACAGCCAGTGGCTCCTGTGCTTCTAGCAGGGGAAATGATCTCAATGATAAACAAGGAGTAATGATGAGTAGAAAGTGCCAGAGAAGAGCTTAGGTCCATGCTAAACGAGCAAAATCTGATGAACTGGACGATGTCTACTGTCAGTTAGACCTGAGAGCTCACCCTTCATGTTTGTTTTTCCAACTAGAGAGCAAAGAAATTTACAAATTAATGTGGAGTATTGAGTACTGAGTCGTCTTTTTCCTTTTCCTGCCTCAGATACCTCTGTAAAACCGAAACATATGGTGTGAGTACATGCCCCATAGGGCTTTTTGGAAAAGTAATTCAGATTCTGGATCATACGTTTGTATCATGCTATGTTGATGTGAGGGCACTTGATTAAGGTTTGTGAGACGGATGGCTGCCTCGAGCACGTTTGTCTTCTGAAAGGCTTCATGCATTAATCTGCATCCTTCATTATATGTACATAAAAATCCTCATGCTCATTTGCTTAAATGTTAAGTCACTTTTCAGATGGTTGGCCATTTCTTACAGAACTGACAATTTTCTTTTACAATAAGAGCATCTTAGAATTAGGGCCTTAGAGAAGTGCGAGGAAATCCTGAGTCAGTTATTCCCCAGGTTCGAATTGTCCAGATGAGGCTGGAAGAGAGGTCACCTTCTCAAGCCCTTATTTTATAGGTGAGGAGACTGAGTTCCAGGGAAGGTAACTTGTTTCATCAAGGGATGTGAAGGAGACAAGAGCCATTCAGCCCAAACATATTCCCACTTTTGTCTAACGCACTTTCTGGTACATATTGACTCAGAACTGGCTGGAAAAGGTTTACTACTTTCTTGTTCATCTCATTCCACAACAACATTTTAGTTGATGACTATTTGCCACATACTTTGACAGCCACTGTGGGACTAGCAAGAAGTCAGAGCTAGGAAGAACACTAAAGAACCATGATCATTGTCTCCACCTAAAAGGTTCATGGATGCGGATGCAACCATAGATAAACCATAGATACATAAGTGCCCCCCCAAAACAACAAACACAACCTTGGAAATGTAAAATAACGAATGCCCAGAGAGAGTCTATATATCCCCAGAATCTGCAATGTTTTCTAAATTAAAGATTTCATGGTTTGGTTGATTTGATAGGAACACTGGTTTCATTGAAGTGAAAGACTGTAGTAGAAAGACAAGATTTGACAAGTTTAGGTTTGAGCTAATGGTCAACAGAAAATAATTTTAGTTTAAGCATGCTTCATCGTATCTTCAGTAACAACTATAACAATTTCTCTTAAGTAACTATTCTATAATTATCAGTTTAAGGCTGGGCTCCCCGACTAGAATTCGGGTTATAAGAAGGCAGGCCACATCTAGATCCATTGATACTGTTAGAATTAAGCAAAATGAAGGTATTTCATAAAAATTAGTGGATTGAGTAAATATTTCTTTTTAAAAGGGACAAAGCAGAAGACACTTATGGATTAACTTCACATGGCAGGAATCTGGAATTAACTCTCAAGGTGCAAGCCCCCGAGGTCAGTTTATATCACCAAAGATGCCCAGATTTAGACGAAGGATTTGACCTTGGAAGTGGAAAGGAAAGAATGGACCTAGGAGCAGTTTCAAATGAGTAATATAATTTGTTGACAGAGTATAAACGGGGGGAAGGGAAGAGGAAGTCTTGTGTTAACTCTCAAGTTTGGGCTCTGAAAAAAAATAGATACTGTTGACAGAGAAGCGGTATTAACCTGATGATTAAGCATAATGGAGAGATATAAGCTGCAGCTAAAATCATGAGACCTGTAGTCAAACAGAGCAGGTTTCAGCCCCAGGCACACCTCATGGGAGCAGTGTGAATGCAAAAATTCCTAATTTCTCTGCATCTGTAAGAGATGATAGGAGATTATTTATACATAAATCACTTAGTCTGGTTTTGGCACAAAGGAGGCATTCAACAAAGAGTGACTATGTAAAATATGACAAATTTTGGTTTTAGATATCTTAATTTCACAATTTGGGTTTTGGAGTGGTTTTAGATTCTGGTTCTGGATTATTTACATTTTTGTTCATGTGGAAGGGCAGGCACGAAGAAAGCAATTCAAAAATAAGAGTGTGTCTTTTAGAGCAGAAGCCTCGTGAATGGTGAGTGCTTCAAGGGAATGGTGCCTGGGAGAAAGGCCAAAATCAGGGGCAACGCTGAGCAGAAGGAAGATGAGATGAAGGAGACAAAGAAACAAAAAGAGATTGAAAGCCATGTGGTTTCCCTTAGTGTTGGGAGGGAAAAAAATTCTAAGATGGGGGTATCATCAGTGAACACAAATGCATGCATCTTCTCTATATCAGATACACTAGAAAGTATTAAGTGAGGTAGAAATAATTTGAGGGCTTTCTTTGGGGACAGGTTCCTTATAATCCTACAGTATGGACTATCTCTACTCATTGCTGCTTTTCTTCCCACCTTCTACACATATTTTTCTTTTTCATTCCAAGTGTGATTCTTCGTTTCATGCTTGTTATTGTCAGTTCTTAACAATAAGTAGGCGCTATAACCAAATGTTCGATAAATTGCCATTTGATTGGACATTTTAGCACGGAGAAAGTGTTTTGCTAAAGAAAGGACAGTGCTCCAGCGATAAGCTGCCTGCTGACATAAACACTTTATGGTTTTATGACAGGTTCACAATCTACCAATACTATTTTCAATTCAATTTGTGTGGATGAAGATTTTAGAGAAAACAGCTGGCAGGAGAAACATATGACATTTAATTTTGCCTGAGAACATGAAAGCTACAAAGCTCTGTGTATATGTGTATGTGAAATGTGTGGGTTTGTATACACTCACAAAGGTTATATTGGGAGTCGTAGTCTACCGGGTTTGGGGCAACAGACAACAGAAAACATTACATCCCTTGGTAATTTTCTGAAGATACACTTGACTTAACAAATAACTCAGCGCATCTAAAATTCTGATGAAAACATTCGACTGATTGCAATTTTTGAACTAAAAGGTTTTTTTTCAAAAGGAGAATGACCTCAAGTCATCCTTAATAAACAAACAAACAAACTTATAATCAGTGGTGTAGATTTTGATTGGTTCAAAAATCACTCCCTGTGAACAAGATTGAAAACACTGCCAAAAACGTGGAACCTTGCAGATTACTGCACGGATACACTACACGATGTTTTAGAAATGATTTTAAAGGGAAACAGCAATAAAATTGAAATCTGTCTTGAATTATTCAGATGTTATATGCAAAATGCCCAAAGTTACACAAAAAAGGAGATACATAGTAAAGAAAAACTATTGCATGAATTTAGTCACAATCATGACAAGCAGAAAAAAACAAAATTAGCCTAAAATTTGCCCAGGATTACTAGAATATAAAATCCATTTAACACCCAAATTTACGTCATGACAAAGGTGATTATATATTTAAATGGACCCATAATCATTCAAGATGACTTGACTTTTATTTCTAAAAAATTTGCCTTTTTATTTCAATGTCAAAATTCATTTGAACAGTACAGCATATTTGTTTACTGAAAATCATAGACCACCAGAGATTCTTTTCCTCATGTCCTTACTTTTGCTTTTATCCACAACTGATTTTTACCCAAGGTCACTACTTGGGGCCCAAAAATCCTTCTGCATACTTAGTTAGATGCAGTCATCAGCAATTGAAAAGAATTGCTTTCTCCCCTTTAGCCCAGACCAGAGGGAAAACAACAGACATTGCTTAAAGTTGTCCCTGTGGCCAGCGCCACCCCTCTCACTCCGCCTTCCTCCTTTCCCAATTGGAAATGAGTCTCTTCTTTGTACTCTCCATTGCCACAAGTCAAGCCCCCAATATTCCTTGCCTATATTTCTTCAATAATCTTGCTGTTGTTGTCTTTTCTCTCATTCCCTGCACACTACAATTCATCTGACCCACCACTGGAAGACAAATCCCACAAAATGGAATTGTACTGGGCACACACCGTGCTCAGGTAGCGTCAAATGTCCTCAAGTCCCCAGCAAATGCAGTACAAACTCGGCGTTATGTCCCACGCCTATCTGACTAGCCGTATTTTGTGCGTAACCCTATGACGCATTGCACAAAATACGTTTTCAGAGTAAAAGGAGCAGTATTCACAACAGGGCGCATGGGGATCTATATAGGTGAGCCTCCTCTCCTTGTGACGATGCTAAACTCAGAACACGTTCTACACACAAATACCCTGACTTGTTCTTCTCTGAAAGTTTAGCCCCCCTTCTTTTATTGCCTAGAAGGTGCTTCCCTCTGTTTCTCTCCTGTCCTCACGAAATGTTTAATTCCTACCTCCTTGAAGCAGACTTTCTTGATTCCCTCAACAGGACAGGCTACTTTCCTCCTTTCTCCGTCAATAGGCCTAAGACCTCAGAGTGGGCACTTAGTCTCCATTTATGTTTCTCTGCCTCCTACCGGTCATCCGCGGGCTTGGTCTGGCTCCCTACTTGACCCCAAACAACTGGACAGCAAACTTCTTACTCATCTTTGCATTTTCCTAAACACCCAGCAAAGGTCCCTTTATAGAGCAAACATTGCGCAAATATTTCTCATAAATGCCATCACTGGCTGTAAACCGATACTTAAATTGTGGCCCCTAAAAAAAGATTTATTTAGTAAGGGCATTAACCCTAAATAAGAGGAAATTCACAAACTGTGACAATCAAAGAGTCTGGACTCATTTTACAAATTCAAAATAATTCACCTATTTCTACAACTGAAAGATTGTCACAAAATACATATTATGCATCAAAGCCCCCATAAGAGAATGTATGTGCATGTTGTTTAGGAAAGTTTTTCCGGAGACTTTCACTTAAACCCTTCTATATGCAGTCATTTCTATTGTTATAATATAAATTTACTTATTCATTAAGTGAAATAAAATCTAAGTATTTGTGAAATAAAAACCCTCCACCCCCCATGTTCCCATATCTTGATGCCAATCTAGAGAATTAACACATTTGAAGAGTTTTCCTTTTGTTTTGGTTGTTGTTTTTATGTCGCTAATGCACTTATCTGGGGTTATCAACTTTAGATCATGCATGCTGACTACTCACAGTGAAAGGTGAGTGACTTAACGTGCTTGCTCCATTCCTCTCTCTAATGCTGCTCCTTAGTCACCGCCCAAGTTTTTAAAAAATTATGTTACTATTTTTAAATTAACAGGTTTTACAATATTTATATTCACTTCTGTAGACAAATTGACATTTCTGTTTTGTTTCTAGATTCCATCTAACAACGTAAGACTGATACAAAAAGTGATTTTTGCATGCGGCTACTGAGTATTATTCCCTTCAGATTCATCCCAAGTAGCATGACTGGGCTTGCAGAGAAAGAATAACCATAATTATTAAAACCCCACCTGTAAGAGGTAATTAGACAAGTAGGGTCTAATAGGTCCTTTAATAATTTCCTGTTATATTTCTTCATTTCTTCTAGGTTATAGGTGAATGCCGCCATTATTTGTCTCTTATCAGATGTGCTTTTTTTTATTTTGTTGGATGACATCTAGAATAATTCACATGTGAGATATGCAGGCATTCTCTGAGTCCCATACATTTTTAGTCTCACATTGATTGTTTGGCTGGCTATACAGTTGTACGTTTAAAATACTCTCCCTCAGAAAGTCTTTGGTCATTGACGTCTAGAAGCCAGGGAGGCGTATGAGGTCGGATTTTCATATGTTATGTGTATCTTTTCTCCCTTCAAAAGTTCTTAGAATTTTCTCTCAGTAAGTGCAATTTTACTGAGACGTGTGGGCTTTTCAATTTCAAAAATTATCTTTCTTCAAATTGTGAAACTTCTGTTATTTTCTTTTCTTTTTACTTTTTGGCCATTTCTTCCCCTTCTTTATTTCTTCTCAGTGTTTATTAGATATATTTTAGGATGCTGTATCCGCGCTCAAAGTATTTTAACTCTCCTCAGATTTCCTTTCCTCATTTTTCCCCTTTTCGTCTCGGTTCCTCCCCTGCTGCACATCGTCCCTCCAGTGTCAACCCCAGTCGTCCCACATTTACGTTCCTCTGTTCCGCTTTTTATTTTCACGTTCGTATTTTAATTTCCAGGATCATTCTCTTTTCTGATTGATCTTTTCCACCACAACCTATGCATGTGTGTCTATTTGATATTTTCTTGATTCTCTCTTGGAATGCTCTTTAAAAGTCTGTTTTTTAAAAAAATTCTCTTGGGGCACCTGAGTGGCTCAGTGGGTTAAGCCTCTGCCTTCGCCTCAGGTCATGATCCCAGGCTCCTGGGATCGAACCTGGCACTGGCCTCCGTGCTCAGTGGGGAGCCTGCTTCTCCCTCTCCCTTTTTCCTTCTCCCTGTTCATGCCCTCTCTCTCTGTCAAATAAATAAATAAATAAAATATTTCAAATAATTCTCTTATATTTTCTGAACTATCTCTGGTTTTGTTTTGTGTATGTGTGTATGTGTCTTTTTAAATCATGATATTGGTTCTTCAGTTATCATGACATCCTTGGTTGTTGTAGGATTATGACGTAGGGCCAGGGCGGTGGATAAGGATGACTGGTGAATGGGAGGGCAGACTACAGATCTGTATGGGTTACTTACTGTTTAACCTGACTGGCTTCTCTCAAAGACGCAAGGATACAAGCACACAAACAGATTGGGGACCCACCACAGGAGAAACCTTTTCTAAGAGTTGAGAAATTTGTTATGTCTCTATCTTGTGCAGAAGATGTAGTTCATACTTCTCACCTGTCCGATGTCTGTCTGAAATAAAGTTATTCCCAATTCTGCTTGGTTTCTCTTTCAGTGCCTTCTACCTACACAAGAAACACAAGAGAGTTCTACCCTCAGACAATTCCCATTTTTTTAAAAAAGATTTTATTTCTTTATTTGACAGAGATCACAATAGGCAGAAAGGGGGAGGCAGGCTCCCTGCTGAGCAGAGAGCCCGATGCGGGGCTCGATCCCAGGACCCTGAGATCATGACCTGAGCCGAAGGCAGAGGCTTTAACCCACTGAGCCACCCAGGTGCCCCCTCCCCGCTCCCACTTTTCTTTTAGAGTAGAATTCTCTAACACCTGTACTCAATCCTTGTTAAGTTAGAACAAAAATGAAAAGTGAGGGGTTCGCCTGGCCCAGCTATTTTGAAATGCAGCTGCTTACGTAATTTTCCTGATGGTCACTCCCACACCCATGTCGGGTCTTTATACTGACCTGAGGTTTAGAAATCATTTGAAACTACCATGGTAAGAACCACTTCTGTTGCTTGGGCTGTGCTTTCCTTCTTTTAATTTCTCTATAAATCATACCCATTTGACTTTTATTTTTCTGGAGTTTCTCAAATTGTTCTACCTTATGTTGGCTCTAAAAATATAATGGCCTCATCTCATTTTTCTCTCCCCTGTCCTCCTTTTCTTCCTTTTTCTTTTCTTTCCTTTTTTTCTTTCTTATATTTTTAAATTTCATTGTTGCTTTAAAGGAAAGGTATATATATATATATATATATATATATATATATATATATATATGTTTGTGGCAACTCATTTCCTGAACTAGAAGCCAGACCAAATTTCTTTCTTTTTTTTTTTTAGTGTTTCTTTTAATGATATCAGTAAATCAGCTTTGCATTTATTTTCAATAACCTGGAATTTATTCTAATATTTGGTTAAATATTTTTCTACACTTTGGGGTGGGAGGTACTAACCTATATGATCCAGCATTTAGAGATTTAAAAATTTTTTTGTAACATAAAAATGTGATATGGTTACAGCCAAAAGGAACTATTTGCTTGCAATCTGCTCTTCCTGGCACCCTGTGTGCTCCGTAAGATATAAGTGTCTACTGAATCATGGAAAATGCAATTTGAAGTTACACAAGTAAATTAGTCACTGCATTCTGTACTATCAACAGTCTGGGGTGTCATTAAAGTTCTGTCTATGTAGAAGAAAAAGTAAGTCTATTTGTGTAGGCAGTCCCCTGAACATTTTTGAAATAAGGTCATGGTCAGTATGATTGAAAAAAGTCACATTTTAGTCTTAATCAAATCCACAGTCTAGCATTTTAAACATATTAAGAAAGCTAAACCATTTTAATGAGATGAGTGAGAGGAGGACTTAGCTCCCAGGTTGACTATCTAATTGTATACTTGATTAAATTATTATAATTTGGGCATAGAAAATTCAAACCCTTTGTAAACTCAATTTCAATTAAATAAAAAAAGATGAATGAGTAAATACCACAATCTCACTAACAGCCAAATGTTTAAATTAAACAGCTGTAGGCCTCACAGCTTTCTTAGAGACCCCCCCTCCCCAAAAAAGGAGGATCATGGAATCTAAGCAAGGTTCATTGGGCAAATATTTCTTTATGCTGTCAAATAAGATAGGCATCCCCAAAAGAATTGCCCTAAATGTGTAAGTTGGCAATTTTCTGCGGCGGTAATATGGAGCACAACCAGGAAAAAAAAAAAAAAAAAGTAATAAGCCTGACTAGGGCAGCATTCCCTAGGAGGGCCACTTAACAAGCTGGCCCCTGCTGTGCCCTAGAATCTCCTGATTTCGTGGACTCCTTCTGCATCTTCCCAGGCAGATCATTTTAACTGAGTGCACAAATGAGATTACATAAATGCTTTCTTTTCGGGTTGCTTTTCCTTTTTCCTTTTCTATTTGGCTTGCCCCTTCTAGAGTTGACGCAGCTTTGGTACGACTGTATTGCCCAGACACCTGAAATAGGTATCCCCATAGATGCCACCGCCCCTGGGGACATCACGAGGCCTTCAAAGGGATCCGCTTCAAATGACAGCAGGTTGACAGGGAAAGAAAACACTCTCCTGTTTTCCACTTCCCTCCTGTCTAAGGACATGAAGGACTGCCAGAGAGACAGGTGTGGCTCTGGGCTGGTCTATTCTGAAAATCACGTTCACTGTTGTCTAGAGTGTACTGACAGGTTACTCGGGCTGTCCTTTTCCCACCTCGACTATTCCTTAAAGCAGGAATTTTCTCATTCTCTTCATAGCTACCTCTCCTAACTCTGGTTAGAGTTATGCACTTTTCAAATTTTAACATATTTCAGCAGTTGCTTTCTGATGACACCTCGTTTTCTTCCAGTATTTTCTGCTCAATGTGTGAAGGCAGAGACATGTTGCCTGAGGAACAATTCTCTCTTCTGTTTTTCTGAGTCCTACAGATGCTGGTTGCCCTCTTTCGGGTACTTAATCTGCATGATGGACACCCTGGGTAAGTCTCTATGTTCAAGAAAACACGTCCAGTTGGGATGCTGCATGGACATGGTCTCAAGGGCTAGAGACATTAAGACAATTATCTGGGTAAATAAGAATGTATTCAGTCATTAAACACTTTTTTTTCCCTTCTTTTTTTTTGGAGACTCTGTGCTGGCCCAGGCCTCTACTCAGTGCTGAGGATATGACAGTGAGCAAAACCTAGTAAGTCCCTGCCCTCATAGATTACAGCAAAATCGTAATAACGGCCAACATTTTAATGATCACTTAGTACATGCTAAACTCCTGTCATGACTTAGCTCATGAAATTCTCAGCAAAACTACCATGAGGGATCTATTAGTACAAGAAAACACACCATAGCGAGACAACAGAAGTATCTGAGGTTTGTTGTTTTTTTTAAGTCACCCATCTTCCTGCCTTTTCCTAGAGGATATGAACTCAAGTCTGTTCTAGTTTGAGAACAGGGCTGGGCGCAGATGGCAAGTGACTGCTTTATGTTGCTTTGTGTGAATTTGCATTCTCTGGGAGAATGTATTATTAGCTTCAGATGGGTCGCCCTTGCCTACATTTCCCCAGCCAGTTTAGCAGATTCAGGATTGGAACCCAAATCCGCTTCTCCAGAGCCTATGCTCTTCCTTACCCCCTTATCCAGCTCTGCAGCCCCACACTCTTCTGCCCTGTGACAGGCAGATACAGTAAAAGAACAGGGGTGGGATGACGGGGCAGAACTATCTGGTTAATTCCACCAATTTTCCTTTGTTCTGTGCATGCTAGACGGAACTGAGACAATAATCATAATTCCTTTTTGCCTTTCTCTCTACATATTTAGCATTCCATTTTCAAAGAATTGATAATGACAAAAATTTTTTTTTTATAACGAAATGCATATGGCCCATCACTGAAATGAAAAAACTTACTTTTCAGGGAAAAAACCAAAAAGCTGTTATCATGGAGATCACAGTAAGATGAAAATATAAGATTCTCATGACATCGCAATCTAGCTTAAATCATAAAGAGGGATTTAAAAAAAAAAGATTTTATTTATTTATTTGACAGAGATCACAGGTAGGCAGAGAGGCAGGCAGAGAGAGGGGAAGGGAAGCAGGCTCCCCGCTGAGCAGGGAGTCCGATGCAGGGCTCAATCCCAGGACTCCGGGATCATGACCTGAGCTGAAGGCAGAGGCTTTAACCCACTGAGCCACCCAGGCACCCCATAAAGAAGGATTATGATATTATATTAGATCATTCTTGTGCAAGGCAGTCCATTCCCACTTTGGGTCGGCATTCAGTGAGAAGGTACACGAAAGGCTCTGTGTTAAGAGACATAGTCACTCAGATATACATCTGATGGCTAGTGCTTCCCCTCCAGGAATGTTTCAAGGCTGACATTTGCAGGTGAGAGGAAGAAGGGAAGAGGTGGAAGTGTGAGAGGGAGCAGTCTAGGACAAGGCCCTGGTTTCTGACTTGAGCTCCTGGATGATGTCCTACTGAAGGAAGAATGGCTGCTTTGGGACATAGGGGGGTTTTGACATTTTTGAGTTTTGGTTATTTTTTGTTTTGGGAGTTTTTTCCTCTGCTCTGAGGGTGTTTTGTTTTGTTTCCACCCAATGCACTGGTTAAAGCACTGTGCTCCTTGGAGCTTGGCAATGTCATAACCCTTGTCTGATTATCTCAGCTTTATGAGTGCAATTAGAGGTGGTAAAATATGTATTCAGGAGATTTCTGCCATCCTAATAGCCCCTCACCATCCCTGAGGAGTCTTTCCCTGACGATTACATTAATTATATTTTAAGTTTTTTAAGTCTTTTCAGAACCATTAGGAGAGTTTGTGTGAGTCCCTGCCCACGCCTCAGTGTGTCCACCCTTCCTTCACACCACTTTTCTATAAGAAAAGGAAAAGTGCATTTATACGATGAGTTAGTAGAACACAGCTGGCACAGAGCTAATAAATGGTGTCATTAAAATCTATTGGAAAAACATGATTCAACTTGATTTCCAAAATCTGAAAAAAAATGGGAAATTAAATGGTATTTTATCATTGAATAAAGACTTACTTTACAGAGCTGTCTGTCTTCATGAATGCTAAAATGTAACTTTATCATTTGATTTTACTCAAGGGTTTTCCAAAACATCTGTCTAAATTATTCAATGATTTTACCTTTTATTCCTACTCCTGTTACAATTTCAGAGAAACCTGGATGGTTAGATGAGTTTTCTTTTGTAGATTACTCTAAGAAGCATAATTAAATACATAGTGAGAGAAATTTTGTTGTTCTGCTGTCTTGTGTGTTATAAATTCTATGTCACTGACATATAGTTACAGGAGGCATAGATGTTTTGCTTTCTCATCTCAGATCTGACTCCTCACCATCTTCCCCTGCCCTTGAGCCTGATCTGCTCCTGCCTTTGAGCCTGGCATCTCGCTGGTTCCGGCAGGCGTCAGGCAAGCATCGGCCGGGAGCCAGACTGAGCCTTACAAGGAAGCCTCAGGGAAGCAGACTGACATGGGCTCAATAATTAGCACCATACAGGACACAATGCTCAATAAGGATCTTCTGAATTAATGGATTTGTGTACCGCTTAAATGCAATAAACACTTCAAGCTGATAACATGGGCTAATTGGCTGAGCATTATAAATGAGAATGGAAGACTGACCAGCTCTTTGGTCCTCCAAAGTCAATAAAACTTACGTAAAGCCTTCCTTTAGAGATACAGAGTTTTATGTGTCAACAATTTTAGCAATATGAAGAAAAATATTCTCATGTATTTTGTGTATTGTTTTGAATAATAAAGATACCCTGACAGAGAATAACACGTCGCAAATTTTATGAGAAGCCTTAGGATGACACGTAATTGTATTATATAAAGTATTCCAGTAGCCAAATCTCAGCTCCTTAGAATAACTCTTGAAGGAGAGCTGGTCCAGATTCAGCAACTCCAAGACTAACTAAATAATTTGAGGGCTTTACGATGTTCTGAAAATTCCTACAATTAGCGTTTCTTCCTGATTTCATCAGCTTTTCCACATTCAATTATATCATAAAAACAAAATAAATCCAATCAACGTATTTTGTAATTTGTCTTACAACGTGTTTCTTTGATTTCCTTTGATTCCACAAAGTTAAGAGAGAAAAAAAAATTGTCTAGCATTCAGGCATATCTCTATAGGCATGGATATATCTATACCCGAAAATATAGACATAAACTCCTGGTTTTCAGAGGATACACGGCAGTGCCCACGGGCTCAGTGGCATCTCATCGAGCCGCATCTCCCCCGTCCCAGTATATTCATCTGTCCATTTTATCCCGAAACTCTCCCTCTCTCAATCACCGCTGCAAGGGGACAGCTGCAACTTAGCAGGGTTTCAGTTCTGAGAGACTCTGGCCATCTTTTTCGACTATGTTTAAAAAGCTTATTAGTATGATGCATGTTTAAACTGCTATGATAATACTATCCAACAGCTAAATGTCATATCGTGATTTTACTCGTGCTAAAAATCAAGGCACTGAAAGACTTATCTAGATAGAAATAACATCTCATTTGTATTTGCCCTCCCCCACTGCCCTTGAAAGTCACAGTATGAGAAGTAAAAATAGAAAGTACTTTATAAAATGTAAAGCAAGAGAAAGAAAAAACAAAGGGAAGTTCGATGTTAGAACTCAGGAGATTTTGTCTGGGTAAATATTTATTGCCCACAAGAAAACAAAATAAATTACTGATGGCCCTTTTCAGATAAAATGGTATATCAAAAAAGGCAGTCTTTGGTTCAAATACAATGCAAGTGCCACTTAATGTTATTAAAAATTCACATAATGCAGACATTTCCAGAATCTGAAGAACATTGTTTTGCCCTGACTAGTTCAACTAACCATATCAAAACAGACCCAACAGACTGTGAGAGACTTATTTTCCAGCTCATGCACTCTCTCCTGAGTCATATTTACAAGCTTCATCCCCATAAATTCCTATCTACATATGTCAAAAATATAATGTTTATTAGGTCTAGAGCATCAGACTACCTTACTTTGCTTTCCTGTCATGTACTCGGTCCCACATAAAATATTCATGGACTTCTATCAGGCCATCTAAGTCATGAAAGGTCACAGATCTGGAACCCATGGTAAGTTTTTTTCTATTCAGCAGCAAGTTTGCTGAAGTATATTTTTTTGTGTCCAAACATGGTTGAAAGCCACATTGATCTAGTAAGGGATGAATCCTCATACTAATGAGCTCTCTGTGCCCTTGTTGAGTACTTTTCCTCTGAATTAGTTGGGATTTTAAGAGTCATGCATGACCTCGCTTGGAATGTTAGAGATTAGGGAATGTAATTGTCCCCAGGATGCTTGATTTCCTCACAACTTCTGATGATGGACAGTGGAGCAATCTTTAAACCCTCACTCTGAGAGAAAAGCTTTCTCATAGGCGCTGTAAGGCTGAAGGACTATTCATTCAGAACGACAGCATTTGCCTTTGTTTTACAAGCTGGCTTGTCTCCATTAACCTACCCAAACCTGGAATTCATGGAAATATTAGTTTTCTGCTTTTCTGGGCAGAAAACTACGTGTATCCCATTCAGCATATGCTCCCTTTTTCATATAGATGTCCTTTACTTGCAGTGATTTATGTGGAAAAGGTCAACTGGAAATTAGTGACAAAAGGAAATTATTTTAAGAGATTTAATTGATTTTCACCTTCTGAAAAGTTATAAACTGCTTCATATAACTGCCTGTGACTGTCTTCTTTAATCCCTCAAGATCACCTTGCTCATATGGAAAAGCGCTAACAGTGGGGGCTGAAGAGAAAGTAAGATGGTTCAGATCAGACTAAGCCATTTCAGTTTTTTTGTTATTGTCGCTGTACGATAAACCCTGCTTCCATGACTAAAGCTATCGTAATTGTGAAGGAATAGCTTTTTCCCAGAGTCATATTTGAACCAGAAAAGGAGGCATTTGCCATGCAAGGGGATATCTCTGCGATCAATCATCCCTATGATTCACGTCTGTCTTTTCTCCCACCCTCTTTTAATTAACATTAGGAAAAGAACAGCTTTCGTCACTGATAACAGACCTGGGACGAGAGACCGAGAAATTAATGTGAGATCTGTCAATTTTCAACCTTGCTAAAGAAGACACATTAAAACGTTTTTCATGGACAATAAACCTTAGTCAACACATATTCAAAGTTAAGTGACCTTGAGGGATTCTATAGATAGATAGATAGATAGATAGATAGATAGATATATTTCCAAATAAGAATAATGCAGACCGAATCAGCTTGAGAGACCATAAGTGAGCCGAAAAGAAAGGCGGGAAAGCCTCCTAAAGAAAGAAGTTAAATCCTGGGAAGGGTCGGTGTATGCATTTCTTGCACTTACCTTTTCTGCTGACTGCGCTGTACCAAAAAAGATGGGAATGAAAGCTAACCAAATGATGCAGGTGGTGTACATGGTAAATCCAATAGGTTTGGCTTCGTTGAAAGTCTCTGGGACACCTCTCGTTTTAATGGCATAAACAGTACAAGTGACCATCAAGAGGATACTGTACCCCAGCGAACAAATGAGTGAGAGATCGGAAATGTCACACTTGAGCACTCCCCTGGCCTTCTCTGGGTCTAGAGTCCGCTGCTCTCCATAGTCAATGATGATGTGGGGGGGGTCCACAACAAACCAGACACACACTCCCAGGAGCTGGACGGAGATGAGGCTGAAAGTGATCACCAGCTGGGATGCTGGACTAATAAACTTGGGTGCTGTGACCGATTTCTTCCCCTGCTCAAATATTCGGTGGATTCTGTTTGTTTTGGTAAGAAGGGCCGCATAGCTGAAACACATGCCAAGTCCTAGAAAGATTCGGCGGAAGGAACATATGATTGTGTCTGGCGCAGCAATCATTAAAAAGGTGATTGAGTAACAGAGGAAAATCCCTGTGAGGAGCACGTAACTAAGTTCTCGTCCCGAAGCCCTTACAATAGGTGTGTCATTATAGCGGACAAAGGTCACGATCACGAAGGTG